>NC_142053.1:57644972-57952367 GCF_982192425.1 Myodes glareolus
GATCTCATTGGTAATTGCCACTGAGAAAAACTAGCTAGGAAAGCAAATTTGTATATGACAAGTTATGTTTTTTCATTGATCTTTATGATAATGTAAGGGATCCAAGTGAGATTTTTTTTTGCAATTTTTCTATCCCTGCCTCAAGGTGATCATAGCACAAGAGTGGTACAGTTACTCTGCTCACTCAGAACATCTGCCACCTGCCTGAAGCCATGACTCAATTCAGGCACAGGATGCAGGAAGCCCTGCTCTTTCCACCTTGCTTTAGTTTCAAATGTTTGCATCATGCAGGCAGCTTCTCATTCCCCACTGCCACAGCCTAGATTTAATGGCACATCCAAGATCAGGCTGTGGGAGATATGAGTAGCAGCTGGTCACATCCTGCTGTTTCCGTGGCAAGGTACAGACAACTGGAGAACTCATTTTGTATGTGCTCTTGGAAACAGTGTGTCTCCTGGCACATTTCTGTTCATGTGCTGATTCTGGAGGCATATATTGAATTGGTTCCCTACGTTTTGGTGATAGTAGACTTCTGGTTGTTGAATGCCTGTGTAATGGAGCACACCTGTGTTGTTGAATCCAGAAGCTGGAAAGAAACAAAATAAAATTCACGGTCAGTATTTGGTATGAGGATGCATTACTGAATTTGCGAATTTGCTGAAAGACTATAAAAACTGAATTTTATAGTCTTTTGTATGTGTTTGTTTATGGCCTTTGTATGCTGAGATGAGAAATTATCCCATCTCTTGATTGCTTCTCCCTGTGACTCAATGTTTAGACAGCACTGAATCAGCATTCAAGGAGTCACTGTGAGCCCCAGTTTTGTCTTTTAGACAAAATGCACAATTGTAGTCCTGACTATTTTGTACTCTCTAATTATCCTATGCCACTTCGTCAAGGATGTGGACATTAATTAGCTCCAATGTCCTCAACTAATTTTAAATTAGGTAATTACATTGTATACTCTGCAGTTTCTGCTGAGAACCACGTTCCTCACTTCCTGTCTCTATGTGATGGCCAGCTGTTAAATCGCTTCCAAGTTTTCCCCTGAGTCAGTTGCACATCAGAAACGATACCTTTATAGGATGTTTTCAGAACATTTGAAATGAAGGCGCTGTATAAATGATATTGTTATAGCTTGTTATTTTTATCAGTGACAACTCTCCTCACAGTGTCATGGTATGAGTCATTTGGAGACTCCAGTGTTGTAAGATATAATCTGTGGCAACTCAGGGAAGAATCCCTGCATAAAATCCTTCTCATTTTGTAGTATTTGCCAAACTGTTACTAAATGTATATATCTTAGGTGAAAAGTCTTTTAAACTCATCTTGATTTGAAGTTTCATCAAATGTGAGGGGACAAACGGAAGACAAAAGGGCACCTAATGCCTGGTTTGAAGAACATTAGAAAGATTCTTCAAAATCTTTAGTAGGCCAGTTGATGAAATATTCACAGGTGATGAAAGGGAAAAGGTAATGTGGGGATTCTTCTTATGAACTCCCCATATCTCTTCACTCAGGAAAATAAACTCACCAGATGTCTGGCTGTTGAATATTCTGAATAAATTTCATCTCCCCAAGAATTCAAATGTAAAAAGTTGCATTTAATGCTAGAGCAAGTTTTTAAGACACACATGGGCACTAATCAACATTTAAAATTATTTTATGTATATGTGGTTTTTGCATGTGTATATATGTATTACATCATTGGATGTTTGAAGAGGGTATCATATCCCCTGAAACAAGAGTTATAGGCAGCCATGAACTGTCATCTGGACACTAGGAATCAAAACCTAGGTCCTTTTCAAGAGCAACAAATGGTCTTAAACACCCATCTTTGTAGCACCTTATGTTCACAAACAAATCCCAGAAATTAAGGATTTTATAAAATATCATGTGCTTACATATAGAGTTTAAATATTCCCTATATGAAATGCTTTGAATCCAAAGTATTTATGATTCCAGATTATTTTACCTTATTGAAATATTTGCATATAAATAAGTAGGTATTATGGGAATGGAACTGAAGTATAAATAGAAAATTTGTCTAAGTTTCAAATACTCCTTAAATACATAGCCTGAAGATGAATTATATAAAACATTTTTATTATTATGGGACAGAATGCCATCAAATATTCTATTTGTGGCATCATGTTGGGGTTATGAAAGTTTCAGATTGGGGAGCATTTTAGCGATTAGATTTTCAGCATGTTCATGCTAAGGCACAATATGAATTTTGTATGATTCTTTTTGTGGGTAGAAATTTTGTTGGTCACATTAGGATTTGATACTTGCTGAGGCTGAGACAATTTCTAAACAAGCAAGTTATATAATATTTGAAAATATCATCACTCTTAAGTTGAATTCTTTTAGTATGTAAATCAAACCTTCAGACAGAGTAGGCATTTGAAAAAATGACCAAGTCTGTATGTAATCATCTGAGAAAGCACTGTAGGAATATGTTTAGGATAGCTAGAGTTCTCCCACTGTGGGTCACTCTATACATGTACATGCTGTGTGTATGTTGAACATGCCTGTTCATGATGAGGTGAACATGTGTGCAAGCATGTGTGGAATCCAGAGACTTACTTCAGATGTCTTTATCACTTTTCTCATTAGTTTTGAGATAACAGCTCTCACTAAACCTGACACTCACTGATTTATTTTGTCATATTGTATGCATTCCTGCTTCTACCTCTACTTAAAACATTTTTGTATATTGATGTAAAAGGAGCAGTGGGTCGCTTCCTGCCGCCCACCTCTCAGCTAGCTTTACCCCTGAAATAATTACACGGAAACTGTATTCTTTTAAACACTGCTTGGCCCATTATCTGTTGTCTCTTATTAGCTAACTTTTACATATTGATCTAACCCATTTCTAATAATCTGTGTAGCACCACGAAGTGGTGGCTTACCAGGAGGATTCTAACCTGTGGCTGTCTCGGAAAAGAGAGTCATGGCATCTGCCTTATTGCCTTCTTCCTCCCAGCATTCTGTTCTGTCTACTCCATCCACCTAAGGGCTGGCCTATCAAAAAAGCCAAGGCAGTCTCTTTATTAACCAATGAAAGTAACAATAGACAGTTAGCCCTCCTCCATCCATATTGATAAAATTTCCAGCGATATATTTGTCATATTGCAATGTACATTTTAACCTCTGATCAAGATACTTGTATATTGTTTACATTTTGATGTCATTGTCCTCATTTGTTACACAGTTGTTTATTATATAATATTCTAATATGAATTCTTAGTCTTTAAGTTATATAGGTATTAAGAATTATAGACCAATAGTCATCTATGTTTATCATACTTATAGTTAGACTAATCAGGTTCTCTAGACACATAGAGATTGTATTCTGCATAGATAGGTAATCTTCAACCACTTCAAAGAGCTGTAGAATATGGCAATTAAATAACTTAGGGTTCTGTTGAAGCGAGACACAATTGCTCCTGGCAGTACCGATTTATTCCTGAGAAAATGTTGAGCACTGAAGACACTCCACTTGGAGCTTGTTTTCTTTTTGCAAAACTGGCCTTTGGGCAAAGAACTGCCCATGCTTCTACCACTGACAGGGTACATGGTATCCAGAAATGGATAAGCAGAACTGTCTAATCTTGCCAAGACAGGGTAAGACAGTTTTGAAAAATTTCCTGCCTCTGAACATGTTCTGCCATTTATTCTAGACCGTAGTCAAAGTTGGTTGCTTCAATGTTCCAAATGGCTTTGAGTGATTGCCCAGGTAGTCAGTTGTCTCTGTCATTTGTTGTACATTTTGGAAGTTGCTTGATTATACTTCCTGTTTATTTAAGTAATATTATTTCCCTTCTTGTATCTTCAATGGAATTGAAGACTAGGTAATTGTGGTTACTTTCCTCTCATGACTTGGCCAATTTATTTATTATAGAAGACTTAAACTAGTTAGGATAGGATAATTATTAAATATATTTTTTCTTACTGTATATAATTTTGTATTAGGATTAGAATTCTTTTATTTAAACAAAAGGGGAAAGTGCTATAGGAAATCCTACAGTCAGTAGTTACCAGCCCACTGATAACTATTTATCTTAGACTATATTAGTCTAATATCTTAGACTATTTATGTCAATGTAGAGCATCTGTCTGGCCTCTTTTCTGGCTGCAGGATTTGGTTTCTGATCTCTGTTCCAGCAGAGGATTCTGATTTGTGAGTCAACCCCTAAATAAATAACCATCTATGTCTCAATTCTGAGCTAGTGTGGGATTTCTTTTAAGCATCCTTCTTCACTGACTGACTAGGCTGTCTGGACAATGATCTCCAGAGAACTACCTGTCTTGGTCACTTACCAGTGCTAGGTTCATGGATATATGCTTTCAAACCCTGGTTTTATGTGAATGCTGATTATGTGGCATGTTCTTGGCTAACAGAACCATGTTTCCAGCTCCCTTGTTCATTAAAATCAGGCTGAATTCATTTTAGTCTTCTTATATATAATCTCTGTGGTTGTAGCCACAGCTGAAGAAGAGATCATTCGTTTTTACATTCACACTATAATCAAAAGCACCCCTGATTTTCTAAATAGACATTTGTGGATTTCAAACTCATTTTAAAAATGTGTTTTCAAGATAGACTTGGCAATTTATGTCTGTAATCTCAGAATTTGTAAGACTGAAACAGTAGAATCATCAAAGATGTAAGACAAGACAGGTCTACAAAGTGAAACTTTCAATCAATCAGTCAATCAATCAAAAATGATAAACAAATGAATCAATTTTTCATTAGATTAGCATATTCATTCTCCTTTAGGAAAGAGACCATAACTTACCCAAGGTTTGTTTCTTATGGCAGGGTATCACTGTGTACTCCATGCTATCCTGAATCTCATGGTCCTCTTGTCTCAGCATTCTGTGTGCTTTTACTTGTGCAAGCATCAGAATGATTGTTGTTTTCTAAAAAGTAATTGTCCTTCAGAAGTTTATGCTTTTGGATGCTTGATCCACAGTTGGTGGTGATGTTTTTGAAGAATATGGAACTATTATGACAACTGATGCAATCTAAGGAGATGACCTCTCATCCCTGTCACCATGTTTTCCCCATCATGGCAGATTCTATTCTTTTGGAATTGTAAACCAAAACAAAACTTTTCTTTCTTAAGATGCAGAGGCCTGCCAGGCGGTGGTGGTGCACGCCTTTAATCCCAGCACTCGGGAGGCAGAGGCACGCGAATCCCTGTGAGTTCAAGGCCAGCCTGGTCTACAAGAGCTAGTTCCAGGACAGGCACCAAAAACTACAGAGAAACCCTGTCTCAAAAAAAAAAAAAGATGCAGAGGCCTATTGCAAAGACTCAACTAAGAATTTGCTGAGTGGAGAATGTCAAACTTACTGTTAATTTTTTATGTTTTAATAATTTTAAAAATATTGTAATTGACATTGCTAAGTTTTCAGCAGTATTTCCTAAAGTTTCTCTTAAAATGTTCTATGACTTCAAACGCTACTTCTTGTGGTTTTAAAATTTTGTGAATGCGTCTTTATCTGGTCACTGTTTGTTAATGCAGTCCTTCCTGTATATGACAACCTGTGGAGGATAGGAACATGAACTAGTAAGGATCCTAAAACAGTTTATATGTTGGTGTAGGAAGGTAAGAGAACAGAAAATCTTAGTAGACATTAGCAAATGTTTCATGAACTCAAGTAAATGAGAAAAACTAATTCATAAAAGGGAGATGAAGTTGGGAACTATCTAGTCTATAATTCCAAAGGAGGGTTTTTTGTTTATTAAAGAAGGATCCTTTTAAAATCTGGTGCTAGCAATATGACTTGGAGTTTCATTCTTAACCGCTTTTGGAGATTATTTCTTACAGTTTTATTTATTAGCTTTTTAATTAATGCTTTTGCTGATATGAGGCTGTAAATGTTATTGGACAATAAGGTGATGACAAGTACTCATATGTTAGGTGATCTTTTTTTATTTTATTACTTAAAAAAATACCAATCCAAATTCCCATTCTCTCCCCTCCTCCTACTTCTTCCATACACCCTCCCACCCAATCCCCCTCCAATCCTAAGAGAGGTCAAGGCACCCATCCCTGTGGAAAGTCCAAGGCCGTCCCCACTACATCTAGGTTGAGCAAGGTATACATACAAAGAGAATAGGATCCCAAAAAGCCAATGTATGCACTAGAGACATTATCATTGACCCCCCAGTCTTCCCCAATGTTAACCACAATCAGAGGGGCTAGTTTGATCCCATGTTTGTTCACTCCCAGTCCAGTTGAAGTTGGTGAGCTCCCATTAGCTCAGTCAAAGTTTCTCAGTGGGTGAACTGCTCATGGTCTTTACCTCTTTGCTCATACTGTCACTACTTGAACTCTTCAACTGGACCTTTGGAGATCAGTCCAGTGCTCCAATGTGTGTCTCTGCCTCTGTTTCCTTCTGATGTTGGACAAAGGTTCTAAGGTGATATTTAAGATAATCATAAGTCTGACTCCAGGGCAAGGCCATTTCAGACACCCTCTCCTCTATTGCTTAGGGCCTTAGCTGGAGTCATCCTTGTTGATTCCTGGGGATTTTTCTAGAGCCAGGTTTCTTGCTAACCCCATAATGGCTCCCTCAATCAAGATATCTCTTTCCTTGCTCTCATATCTGTCCTTCCTCCATCTTGACTCCCCCATTCTCTCAAGCTCTCCTCAACTCTTCCCTTCTCCCCTTCCTTCTATCCCTCACCACCATGCTCCCAATTTTGTCAGCTGATCTTATATGCTTCTAATTTCCAGGTGGGTCTATATATGTTTTTCTTTGGGTTTCCCTTATTTCTTAGTTTCTCTAGATCCACATGTAAATCTAGGCACCTATGGTTAAATGATTTTTTATAAAAAATTCAGAAGTATATGATGGAAAAAAGAAAACATCTTCAACAAATGATCCTGGTCTAACTAGATGTCTAATCATGTAGAAGGATGCAAATAAATCTTTATGTTTCACCCTGCACAAGACTCAAGTCCAAGTGGTTCAAGGACCTTGTCATAAAACCAGATACACTGGACCTGATAGAAGAGAAATTGGGGAATATCCTTGAACATACTGGCACAAAAGACAAGTTCCTGAAAAGAACACCAACAACACACTCACTAAGATTGATAATAAATGCAGCCTCATGAAACTGGAAAACTTCTGTAAAATAAAGGACATTTACAAAAGACAAATGGCATGGGAAAAGATTTTCACCAACTCCACAACTGACAGAAGGCTAACATCCAAAATATAAAAAGTACACAAGAAACTAGACATCAACAAACCAAATAATCTAATTAAAAATGTGATATTCCTGAACAGAGGAATCATAAATGGCTTAAAAACACTTAAAGAAATGTTCAGCATCCTTAGTCTTAAGGAAAATGTAAATCAAAAGGACTTTGAGATTCCACCTTGTACATCAGAATGTCTAGGATCAAAATCACAAGTGGTAGCTCCTGCTGGTAAGGATGTGGAGCAAGGGAAACATTCCTTCTCTGTGAGTGGGAGTGTAAACTAGTACTTCAATATTGGAAATCAATATTGTGGTTTCCTCAGGAAATTGTGAATTGATATATATCAAGACCCAGCTATACCATTCCTGTACATATACCCAAAAGATGTTCCATTCTACTACAAGGACATTCAACTATGCTTATAGCAGCTTTGCTCATAATAGTAAAAAACAACCTAAATGCCCCTCAGCAGAAGAATGGATAAAGAAAATATGGCACATTTACACACTGGAGTATTACTCAGCTATTAAAAATAATGACATTGCAAAATTTGCAGGCAAATGGATGGAATTAGAAAAAAGTCATCCTGAGTGAGGTAACCCAGATTCAAAATTACAAACATGGCAAGTAATCACTTATAAGTGGATATTAGCTGTAAAGTAAAGAATAATCATGCTGCAATCTACAGACCCAGAGAGGCTAGGTAACAAGGAGGGCTTAAGGGGGATGCAGGGATCTCCATGGCAAGGGGAAATAAAATAGATTTTGTGGGTGATTGGGGGAAGGTGGGGATGTAACAGGAGGTATGTGTGGGGAGTAATAGAGGAATGGAGGGAGAGAGTTCTGGAAGAGATAACTGGAATCAGGGAAGGGAATTTCAGGGGTCATCTGAAAACCAAGTGCAATGGACACTCACTTGTATCTGCAAGCATGACCCCATTGAAGACTCCTACTAATGGGGGTTATGGAGCCTGAACTGACTATCTTCTATAACCCGAAAAGGTTTTCATTGGTTGGACAGGGACATTAATCCAGCCACAACACCTTTGGCCTACAATTTGTCATGCCTACGAGGAATGCTGGGTTAAAGAACTTGGTAGAGAACTTGGAGTAGTGGCCAACCAATTACTGATCCAACTTGAGGTCCATGCCAGAAAGGAGACCCCACACCTAACATTACCTGAATGGCCAGGAACCAGAGACTGAATATCCCAGAGATCTAGGATAGAACCAAACACTATAGGCAAAAATGAAATCACTAAAATGATTACTAATTATATTCTGCTATACTAGTAGACTGGAGCCTAGCATAATCGACATCAGTGAGGCTTCATCCAGCAACTGATAGGAGCAGGTGCAGATACCCACAGCCACATTAGATAGATCTCAGGGTTGTGGGAGACAGCAAAGAAGGATTATAGGAGCCTGAGGGGTCAAAAACACCACAGGAGCACAACCAACATAATCTACCATTCAGGGCTTATAGGGGCTCACAGAGACTGAAGCTGAAGTAACAATCAGGGAACATCTATGGGTTTGAGCAAAGAACTTTGTGTATATGTCATGGTTGTGGAAGTAGCAATAGGAATGGGACTGTCTCTGACACTTTTGCCTGCTCTTGGAACTATTTTCCTCATACTGGGTTGATTTGTCCAGTCTTGATATGAGGGTGTGTGACCAGTCTTACTGTATCATGTTATGTCTTGTTTTGTTGATTTCATTGAAAGGTCTGTTTTTTGATGGAAAATAGAGGAAAGTGGATCTTGGGGAGAGTGGAAGTGGGGAAACTAGGCAGAGTGGAGGGAGGGGAAGCTCAGGCTAGGATGTAATATATGAGAGAAAAATAAATAAATAATACAAAAAACTGTCTTCCAGTATTCTCATCTTTTATAAAATAATTTCCTATACCCAAAGCTAATTTGTAATATACTTTGTACACAGTTACTTGTCAAATCAAGTTTGATTACTTCCTAATCAAACTTGGCTTTGGCAGATCAGAATTATTTTTCAGATTCCCTTAATTTTATTTTAAAATAAGTTATGGAAGAACAGGTCAAGCATGTACAAGCCACTGGTCAAACTGCTATTTCTCAGCTAATGGGAAATGTCTGCTGTGTTTCCATTTATTATAAATTATTATGATAAGAAAAGGGCAAGTACCAACAATCATTACTCAATCTGATAAAAGAAACCAAACTTCACTGGAACTGGATGACAAAATGTTAGTTTTCTGAAATCCATTAACCTCACTTTAATATGAAACAAAATTTACTTTTATGTGCATATACATTTTATTATACTTTGCTATATCACATACTGTATTAAATGTATTCTGCACACAAAGAGAAGGCAGGTGGCCCAGACCCTAAAACATGTTCCTGACTTATAATGATATAACATCTCTCTGGTTAAAAAGAAAAGAAAGAGAAACTGTTGATGGTAATTGTTAGGAACCAGGTGCTCCCCGAACCTGACTTCAGTGACTCAGAATGAGGAAGCACATCATCACTAGCCGCCAATTGCAGCATCCATACTCTTTAAAAAGTCCTTGCCATCACAGCCTTTCCACCTCTCTCCTTCTCTCTGTCTCTCTCTCTCTCTGTCTTGTCCCCACTCAGAAAAAACTTTCTCCCATAAATCTCTTGCTTTGTGTGAGATCCTTTGCGTGGTTTGATTTCTAGAGTATTCCTTTGACCCAATTCAACAAGGTACTCTTCTGCTACTAAATCCTAACAGCAATTCTATGTAGAAGATACTTGTTAATATTAATAGATAATGTTAGAGGAAGTTGTTAATATTAGTAGATAATGTTAAAGGAAGGTAGTTTTGTTATATAATGGGCAAATAGTTAGGGTATCATTCATAAGAGAGAAAAAGAACTGATTTGAAAGGTGATTGAAAAGAATTACCAGACCTTACACACTCAGCATCTTACTCACCACTGTCTTTTATATGTCCTCATCTCACATACATCAAATCAATTGGCCTTTCTGTTACTCTAAGATAAAGTTACTTGTTGATAGCATATATTCCCTGCAGGTGCCTGTTAGTTCCTCTCCATAATAGAATCATGGTATTCTATCTATTTTCACTTCAATTTCTAAGCCAGAATTCTTACTATGCTCCCATTAATTTAATGTTTTTAGCGTAAGTGTTCTGAAAATTATTATTATTTAGACGTTCCTGTGTTAACCTTGATATTTTTGATTTTCATTTTGGTTTCTTTATGTAAGGCCCCACTGTTTTCAAACTCAAGCTCCTCCTGCCTCAGCTTCCAAGTGCTGAAATAACAGGCATATGTCAGTATCCTCTACTAATTTAACATCTTAAGCGAAAATAAATCTGCAAAATACATTTGCTGAAAGTCTGTACTCTGGCTCAGAGAGGAACACATTGATAGCAGTGTTTTAGGTTCCCCTATACAATAAGGAGTGTAATGACAACAGAAATCAAAATGATATGTATAACAAAGGAAACAGATCTGCACATTAATTCATTTTTTATACTAAAACAGTGTATTGAAAATAAGGACATCAGCTAACTAGGTGTTTGTTTTTTCTGTATGATTACAAATAATGAAGACAACACTTCTCCACTTTGTTCCGTAGGAGAAGTGACTGCATTTCAATATCAGGATCTCAACAGAATCTAAATTATAAAACAACAATATTAGATATTGGATGAATTCCTCATTGATGATAGAAAAATATGTTCCAATGTCAAGTAGGAGCCAAGAACTTTATAAATAGCATATAGATTCATGTATGTAGAAAAATTTTTGGTTGTTTGAGACAGGACCTCTCTGTGTATTTCTGCTTGTCCTGGAACTCACTGTAGAGCAGGCTGGCCTCGAACTCAGAAATCTGCCTGCTGCTGCCTCCCTGGGTGTTGGAATTAAATGCATGCACCACCATTGTTCATCTGTGTGAAGAAATTTTTATACTTGCATTTTACACAAAGGAGATCTCTTTTGAAAATTGCATTATAACCTCTGAAAATTTTATATTATTATAAAATTATGAAAATATTCCTACTTGTCTGACAAGATGTAGACTTACACTGAGATCTCATAGGATACCAGAACAGATATATTCTTTTTGTAAATGAGAATATTTTGAGAAGCTTGGAAGGGAATTATAGCTTCAGATTGAGTGGGAGAAAGTTGCATCAATACCAGTTTTCCAACCATAAAACAATTCAGCAATGTATACTTTGTACATATTCACACCACAATTTAATGCTTTTGGCATCTTTTCTACCCCCACTCCTTCCAGAAGTGTGACTCCCAAGGTGGGTGATAGAATTTCCCTGAAAAAAAAATCATTCAAACTCATTTATAAAATGTGTTAGAAATTCTTGTATATAAAACAAAAGTTATGGCAACATTTTTATGACTTGTGGTAAGAACTGTTGTTTTCTTGGATGGCCACTCAGAGAGCTTCCAACTGCCTTTACCTAGATAAATTGTATCCATTCAAATATGCACACATGTGAACAAGCACTGGAAAGAAGCTCTGCCTTTAGAGGCTGATTTACTGAATACAACTTTGGTGTGTGGAGAAGTTGGAATGTTTCAGGTCCAGAGACTAATGACAATCTTCCTTGGGTCATCTTTAGCTTCCTAAATAGACATGCTTTGCTCACCTTCAAGTCAAGCAAGCCTCCCGTGACTAGCAGAAAAGGGAAGTCCAGTGACTAACAGCTAAAAACTTTTTGGGATGTTTTAACATAGCAAAACCCCATTCTCTAACAATCAATGCTATCAGCATCTGAAGCATAAAGCTGAGATTTCTTTTTTTATTAATTTTTATTGAGTTCTACATTTTTCTCTGCTCCCCTCCATACCTCTCCCCTCCCCCCTTCAACCCTCACCCAAGGACCACATGCTTTCAATTTACTCAGGGGATCTTATATTTTTCTACTTCCCCTGTAGATTAGATCTATGTAAGTCTCCCTTAATGTCTTCATTGTTGTCTAACTTCTCTAGGATTGTGGTTTGTAGGCTGTTTTTGTTTGCTTTATGTTTAAAAGCCACCTATGAGTGAGTACATGCGATAATTGTTTTTCTGTGTCTGGGTTACCACTCAAAATAATGTTTTCTAGCTCCATCCATTTTTCTGCAAAATTCAAGATGTAGTTATTTTTTTTTCTGCTGTGCAGTACTCCATTGTATAAATTACCATATTTTCCTTATCTATTCTTTAGTCAATAGGCATTTAGGTTGTTTCCAGGTTCTGGCTATGAAAACAATGCTGCTATGAAAATAGTTGAGCCCAAGACAAAATGACAGCCTATAGAATGGGAAAAGATCTTCACTAACCCCACATCAGACAGTGGTCTGATCTCCGAAATATACAAAGAACTCAAGAAATTGAACACCAAAAGATCGCATAATCCAAATTAAAAAATGGTGTACAGATCTAAATAGAGAACTCTCAACAGAGGAATCTAAAAATGGTTGAAAGACACTTAAGTAAATGTTCAAAATCCTTAGTCATCAGAGAAATGCAAATCAAAACAACTCTGAGATTCCATCTTACACCTGTAAGAATGGCCAAGATCAGAAACACTGATGACAACTTATGCTGGAGAGGTTGTGGGGAAAAGGGAACACTTCTGCGTTGCTGGTGGGAGTGCAAGCTGGTACAGCCCCTTTGAATGTCAGTGTGGTGATTTCTCAGAAAATTAGGAAGCAACCTTCCTCAAAATCCAGCAATACCATTTTTGGGTATATGTCCAAAAGATGCTCAATCGTGCCATAAAGCTGAGATTTCTCTGCTTGACTGTAGGCCACCTCAAGTAAAGTGAAATAAGCCAGGCTCAGAGAAATAATAACTCCATTTTCTCTCTTATACGAAATCTATATGTTCATATTCTTTAAGAGACATGAAATTAGACAGAGGAGTCATTGTAGGGAGAGAGATATAAGACAGTGTAGTATGGTCATGAACACGATCAAAGTAAATGCTTAAAATTATAATATTGCAAACCATTTTCTTTGGTTCAGTTGACAAAGATTTTATTTAAAACACAGAATAAATGGTTCCTAGTTAAGTGCAAAACTTTGTTTCAAGTAATTTAGCTATCTTTATTGTATTATATTTAAAAATTTATGTGAAGAATTAATCATAGTCATTGCTACTGAAGCAAGTAGTGACAATAGTCAAATTTCCATTTGGTGAAATGGAAGCTGAAAACTTGCTTTGCCCTTATTATCATTGTATATTTCCATGGTTCTTCAGAATAGAAATATGAATAAAATATGACTGATAATAGTCAATATTTGCGCTCTGCTCCTCCCTGTTCTAGAGACAGCCGCTTCTTTTTGCGCAGTGCCAGCCTTGTTCCAGAGACACGATGGTGAAGGTCGGAGTGAACGGATTTGGCCGTATTGGACGCCTGGTTACCAGGGCTGCCCTCACTTCTGGCAAAGTGCCATCAATGACCCCTTCATCGACCTCAACTACATGGTCTACATGTTCCAGTATGACTCCACCCATGGCAAGTTCAAAGGCACAGTTAAGGCTGAGAATGGGAAGCTTGTCATCAACGGGAAGGCCATCACCATCTTCCAGGAGCGAGATCCCGCCAACATCAAATGGGGTGATGCCGGTGCCGAGTATGTTGTGGAATCGACCGGTGTCTTCACCACCATGGAGAAGGCTGGGGCCCACTTGAAGGGTGGGGCCAAAAGGGTCATCATCTCCGCCCCTTCTGCGGATGCCCCCATGTTTGTGATGGGTGTGAACCATGACAAGTATGACAATTCCCTCAAGATTGTCAGCAATGCTTCCTGCACCACCAACTGCTTAGCCCCCTTGGCCAAGGTCATCCATGACAACTTTGGCATCATGGAAGGACTCATGACCACAGTCCATGCCATCACAGTCACCCAGAAGACCGTGGACGGCCCCTCTGGGAAGCTGTGGCGAGACGGCCGTGGTGCTGCCCAGAACATCATCCCTGCATCCACTGGCGCTGCCAAGGCTGTGGGCAAAGTCATCCCAGAGCTGAACGGGAAGCTCACGGGCATGGCCTTCCGTGTTCCTACCCCCAATGTGTCCGTCGTGGATCTGACATGCCGCCTGGAGAAAGCTGCCAAGTATGACGACATCAAGAAGGTGGTGAAGCAGGCATCCGAGGGGCCACTAAAGGGCATCCTGGGCTACACTGAGGACCAGGTTGTCTCCTGCGACTTTAACAGTGACTCCCACTCTTCCACCTTTGATGCTGGGGCTGGCATTGCTCTCAATGACAACTTTGTAAAGCTCATTTCCTGGTACGACAATGAGTTCGGCTACAGCAACAGAGTGGTGGACCTCATGGCCTACATGGCCTCCAAGGAGTAAGAAGCCCGTCCTGGACCACCCACCCCAGCAAGGACACAGCAAGAGAGAAGCCCTCGGCTGCTGAGCAGTCCCTGTCCTAACTCAACCCTTGACACTGAGCTCTCCCTCACCGTTTCCATCCCAGACCCCCAGATAGCAGGAGGGGCTTAGGGAGCCCTACTCTCTTGAATACCATCAATAAAGTTCACTGCATCCCCTCTAAAAAAATAGTCAATATTTGCTTACAGTATAAATTTTTCAAATAATTGTTTAATTCTTTTTTAAAAAATCTGGAAGCCAGTCACAGTGGCTCCTGCTTATAGTCCCAGATTCAGGGAAGTGAGACAGGAGGAGTTTCACATGATAAAGGACAGCCTAGGTTTTAGAAAGAGACCCTATCTCACAAAAACACAAGCATAATAAAATGCCTTGTTAGATTATTTATGAATAGTGCTGAATTTTTTAAAGAAGATATGTTGAGAATTTATTCTTTTGAAATATATGTAGAAAGACAAGGCCACACATTGACTTTCAACATAGAATAATATTTAGTAACAAGTGTGCAGAGACCTATACATAATCTCTAAATACAAGTAAGAAAAAAAATCCAGGGCATTGTGGAGGACAATGTATTACACTGAAAGTCACCATCTTCACACAATTACAGGTCACTTAATTTTTCAACTCTATGATGTTAAAAAAAAGTGACTGTATTTGGTAGAAACTGAATCTGAGGTTTTGATCTTTCCTTGTGCTAGCCATATGATATTCCTGCAATATGCTGGGCCACAGCAGTCAGTTACAGCTCCAAGTTAGCTAAGCAATCACTCCTAGAAACAACTGATCAATTTTAGTGTACTGTGTCCCACAAATAACATGAAATATTCAACACTTCCCCATAAAGTCATCTTTCTGTTAGATTACTTCCCCAACTATAGCATAAGCAAGTCTTGTGCATGCATTTAACTCTGGCTACACTAAGATGTGTGTGTTAGGAATAATAAATATATTTCTGTTTCACTGTATTTTCAAATTATGTTGGATTCACTAAGGTATCAATCCATCCTAAGTAGAAAAGCCACTGTTTGAGACTGTTTCATGAACAGTGAACCTGCACAATTTCAATAACATCAAATATTATCAGCCTGAATCTTCCCCCAATCATTATTGGCTTTTAGTTAAAAGGGTAGACAAATTAATGTTGACTTGTAAAGTTTTCACAGATCTTTCCTTGGCCTTGAGTTTTTATTCCTACATTACAACCTCTTTAGATAGTATTCATCAGGCAGAATCAGATTCATTAGCCTTTTCGCCACACAAACCTGACAGAAATCTTCCAAGGAACACTGTATAAAACAAGAGAATTCTGATAAAAATAATGCTATAACAAAATGCCTACTCTTGCTCCTGGTACAGGAAGCTTTGCATTATTTACTGAGGTTCCAGACCAAGAAAAGAAGAAAAAAAAAAACAATCACTTTACATGTGGTATTATGTACTGCTCCCATAGTAAAGTGAATTACCAAGTCATTTAATGAGGATGATCTAGTTTTATTTGTTAGGGAATAAGGGCCTCATTACTTTTACTCATGGGAGATGGCACCTTCTGGTGTTGGCAGCTGCCAGATTATTTCAGCACCTGCCAATAGTTGTTAGTGAGTTGGGGAAATATTGACACCTTTATGAACATCTGTGATTGATACTGCCTGTCCGAAGACATGTAGTCTCAACTTTCCAATGCCATGGTAACCCAGGATAAAATGCATTTATTCACTTGTTTGGTGTCATTTTGAGTTACTAAATTTTGCTATTACTCTTACCTAAAGTTTCCAAGTTTCCATATTCAAGTCCTAAGAATAATTTTTAATAAGCTGTTGGAGATAGTCTTAGAATCATGACAAAGATATCATATGCCTCACACTTGTGATTTCCTAGGTTTTTTGCATCTTACAGTGCAATGATAATCATTGATGAATTGATATTGATCATTTTTGTTAACTAAAATCCACCCTAAGCTCAGGATTCCTTAGTTCTCAACTAATAATCTTTTTCTGTTCAAGGATCTCTTTTAGAACATTACATTTCATTTAGTTCTCACATCCCCTTTATCTCCTCTTGGCTGTGACAAAGTCTGAGATATTTTTTAATTTGGATGACTGACTTTTGACATGTACTAATCACATATTTTGTAGCATCTTGATCCATTAGAACTTACTTCACTTGTTTCTGACAATTATTTATTTGTTCAATTTTTTATTTATTTACTTATGTATTATTGCCTTTCTGAATATGGATCATTACCCTTAACATAATAGTCAACTATTGCATGCATTTTTCTGTTAATATCACGTAATTATCTTTTTTTTAATTTTAGAACAAAGTATATTTATTCACTAGAAATGATACATTTTATAATTGTCACTTTGAGTGATAAACAGTAAGTTTCTCAGTGTTTGCAGATTACTGGCATGCTACTCTTTGAGATATATTCACAATAAATCAATGTTCTCAAATTTTCAAAATTGTCATATTGGAGGTTTCTCAATGGTTAAGAACATTTGCTTTTCTCTAGAGAATCAATATTTGATTCCCAGCACCCATGTCATGTTTCTTACAACCACCTAAAGCTCTATCTTCAGGGCCTCTGAAGCCCTATTCTGGCCTCTGTGAGGACTCACACACACATGCACAATGACCCCTTATCTATACCTCCACATAAATAATATGTATAAAAAATTAAAAATTAAAAACTAATTAAACTGGTAATACACGTTTTGTTAGGAAGTACCACGGTCATGATGTTAGAAATGTGTCTGTCTTATTTAGGATTTTTACTGCTGTGATGAAACACCACAATCAAAGCACATGGGAGGAAAAGGTTTATTTTTCTTATATATCACAGTCAATTGAGGAAAACCATGGAGAAATTTAAACACGGAAGTAGCCTAGAGATAATAGCCAATGCAGAGCCCATGGAGGAGTGTTGCTTACTGGCTTTCTTCTCATGACTTGCCCAGCCTGCTTTCTTATAGAACCCAGGACCACCAGTCCAGGGATGGCCTCATTCACAGTGGGATGGACTGTCTCCCATCAACCCTTAGTTAGGAAAGTGCCCTATAGGCATGCCTGAAACCCAATTTTATGGAGGCATTTTCTAAATTGAGTCTTCCTTCTCTCTAATGATCTTAACTTATGTCAAGTTGGCATAAAAGTAGCCAACATAAACACTTGGGAGAGCAGGCCTTGTGCCTCACCTGGTCAGCACAATAGAACCAATCTTATTGCTGGATATATGGGTGAGTCAACCTCCAAATTGTGTACATGGGAGAGCTGTGTCCATTACTCATTTGTCATGTGATGGAGTGTGTGTGGAAGTGGTGGCCATAAAGGCAGGAGAGCTTCCCAGTCTCCCACTAGCAGCAACACTTGGAAGAGCAAACCTAGCATCTCACCTGTGCAACACAATAGAGCCAACCCCATTGAGGAAGGTGTGGGTGAACTAGACCCATAGTTGTGAGCATGGGAGAGCTGTCCCCATTCCTCATCTTTCCTGTGGTAGCATGGGCATGGGAGAGATGCTTTTCCCCCTACCCAACACCTGAGGCCTGAAGAGTTGGCCTTGTCCCTACATCAACTTCGGAGACATGGAGAGTGGCACCTACACCACACCTGGGCAACAGAGTATAAATGACCCTGAAGGTGTAGGTATAGGAAAGCCTACCCTGAGGACACAAAAACAGAACTTGCCCAGCCTCTCGCTTATTACTTGCAAAGGGTGAACTTGCAAGGATAATGCTGGAAAGCTCACCTTTGTGGTGAGGAAAAGGCTGATCAGGAGGGTGGACCAACCCTGCAACTATCCAGGCCCATAACTAGGTTTAAGTTTTGGCCAGCCCAAACCTCCACCCAATCTGTGATCTCCTGGAGCACGTGAAGGTGAAAGGACTGGTCCTGCAGACCCAAAGCAGAAGGATTTCTACAACACAAGGCCACACCAAGATAACCAAGAGGAAATTCAGTGAGGACACATCATCAAAATGGATAAAAGGGTTTACTGTGTGACTTGCTGTGTCACACTACAATTTTCATGACAAGACTGATTTCCCCTTCTTTGTTTTTCTTTCTTCTCTTAAATTTTATTTTAGTTTTAGGGGGAAGGTTTCAAAGGTGGGTACAAATGAATGGTGAAATGAATTGGATGGCGATGCATGATGTTAAAGACACAAAGAATAAACAAAGCCCTAGCAGTTATAGTGTACTATCACTAGTGATGCCAAGTTCACCACCTGATGTCTTCAAACTTTGCCAAGGTTACCTGGTTTTCTGTTATCTTTCATAGCATATTGTGTAAGTCAGTTACTGTGGCTAAGTCATATTTTAGTCCTTAAGGGTGGAGTAGCTACACAAACCATTTGAAATTCTTCAGTGTAGATTTGCTTCTTCTCATTATGTACTTATTTCTTCAATAATTTATTTATTAATTAAGTATATCTTCATTCATATGAACGTTTAATTTTACTGTGATGCAGAATACAAATATTTATTTCATTTTCTTGCAGAATCTTTGAAGTTAACTTATAATGAATTATTTCATTTATTTTCTATATCTGTTTGACATAATTACCATTATCAACAGTGTAGCAGAAACCAGAGGCCTCAAATGACCCTCTGCAATGAACATTTGAAAGGTATATTCCCAAAAGAGTATTACAGAGTCCTTGGTAGATTATCAATTTTCTGAGAAACCACCACACTGATTTCCTAGGTTGCTGTATATGTTTACACTCATACCAGCAATGAAGAATATTCCCCTTGCCCCAAAATCTTATCCAGCATAAGCTATCATTGGTGTTATCATTCTGAGTGTTATAAGATGGTGTCTCAGAGTCATTTTGATTTCATTTCTCTGATGGTTAAGGATATTGAGCAATTTCTTTTTTTTTTATTTCTTTTTTTTGAAAGTAATTTTATTAAATTATAAAAGTTTCCATTTCTGCCCCTCTTCCCAACACCCTCCCACTCCCCCCACTCCCTCTCCTCCTCCCTCTTCATCCCTTAGGGCAGTCAGGGTTTCCTGCCCTGTGGGAAGTTCAAGTTCCTCCCCCCTCCGTCCAGGTCCAGGAAGATGAGTATCCAAACAGACTGGATCCCCAAAATCCAGTATATGCAGAGGAAACAAGTCCCAGTGTCATAGTCAATGGCTTTTCAGAAAGACTTCGGGCCAGACACATTCAGAGAATCCGGCCAAATTCCGAGAATCTGGTTATATTTAGATCACGTCCTCATTCAGTCCCAATCCAACTGGCCTTGGTAAACTCTCATTAGATCCGTCCCCTTGTATCAGTGGGTGATAGCATTCCTCGCAGTCATGATTTCCTTTTTCATGTTCTTCCTCCTTCTGCTCCTCATTTGGACCTTGGGGGGCTCAGTCCGGTGCTCCAATGTGGGTCTCCGTCTGTATTGCCATCCATCGTCGGATGAAGGTTCCCTCTGATCTTGCCTTCCTTGCTCACGTTCTCTTTCCTTCTGCTCCTCATTTGGACCTTGGGGGGCTCAGTCCGGTGCTCCAATGTGGGTCTCCATCTGTATCGCCGTCCTTCGCCAGATGAAGGATCTATGGTGATAAGCAAAATATTCATCAGTATGGTTATGGGCCAAGGCCGGTTCAGGCACCCTCTCCTCTGTCCAGAGAACAATCTGGGGATGTCTCCTTGGACCTGTGATCCCATATATAATCAAGTCTCCTGTAAACCCTAAAATGACTCCCTTAGTTGAAATATATTCTTCCCTGATCCCATATTCATCCTTCCTCCCTCCCCCCATCCCAGGCCACCTAGCTTTCCCCATTCCTCCCCTACTCCCTTCTCTCTAACGTTCTCCCCTTCCAACAACCCTCCCACCCCCCCCCATGCACCCGAGGTTACCTGGGATTCTTGTCTATTTCCTACCTCCTGGCGAACAGCTAAATAATCTTCCTCAGGTTCATCTTCTTATTTAGCTTCTCTAGGATCACGAATAATAGGCTCAAAGACCTTTAACTATGGTTAGAATCCACTAATGAGTGAATACATACCGTGTTCCTCTTTTTGGGTCTGGCTTACCTCACTCAGTAAAGCGTTTTCTATTTCCATACATTTGCATGCAAAATTCAAGATGTCATTGTTTTTAACCGCTGAGTAAAACTCTAATGTGTATATGTTCCACACCTTTTTTAACCATTCTTCTATTGAGGGGCACCTAGGCTGTTTCCAGGTTCTGGCTATTACAAATAGTGCTGATATGAAAATAGTAGAACAAATGCTTTTGTAGTATGTTAGGGAATCTCTAGGGTATATTCCCAAGAGTGGGATTGCTGGGTCCTGAGGGAGGTTGACTCCCAGTTTCCTGAGAAACCGCCACACTGATTTCCACAGTGGCTGCACAAGTTTGTATTCCCACCAACAATGGATGAGTGTTCCCCTCACCCCACATCCTCTCCTGCATAGGCTATCGTTGGTGTTTTTGACTTTAGCTATTCTGACAGGTGTAAGATGGTATCTCAAAGTGGTTTTGATTTGGATTTCCCTGATCACTAAGGAGGTGAGCATGACCTTAAGTGTCTTCTGGCCATTCAAAGTTCATCTGTTGTGAATTCTCGTTCAGTTCAATACCCCATTTTTTAATTGGGTTAATTAGAGATTTAGTGTCTAGTTTCTTGAGTTTTTGTATATTTTGGAGATCAGACCTTTGTCTGATGAGGGGTTTGTGAAGATCTTCTCCCAGTCAGAAGGCAGCCTTTTTGTCTTACTGACAGTGTCCTTTGCTTTACAGAAGCTTCTCAGTTTCAGTAGATCCCATTTATTCATTGTTTCTCTTATTGTCTGTGCTACTGGGGTCCTACTTAGGAAGAGGCCTCCTGTGCCTATGTCTTGTAGACTACTTCCCACTTTCTCTTCTATCAGGTTCAAAGTGGACGGATTAATGTTGATGTCTTTAATCCATTTGGACTTGATTTTTGTGCATGGTGATAGATATGGATCTACTTTCATTCTTTTACAGGTTGAGATCCAGTTATGCCAGCACCATTTGTTAAAGATGCTTTCCTTCTTCCATTGTATACCTTTAGCTCCCTTGTCGAAAATTAGGTGTTCATAGGTTTGTGGGTTAATATCTGGGTCTTCTATTTGATTCCATAGGTCGACTTCTCTGTTCTTATGCCAATACCAAGCTGTTTTCAGTACTGTAACTCTGTAATAGAGTTTGAAGTCAGGGATGGTAATGCCTCCAGAAGTTCTTTTATTGTATAAGATTATTTTGGCTATCCTGGGTTTTTTGTTTTGCCATATAAACTTGATTATTGTTCTCTCAAGGTCTGTGAAGAAGTTTGATGGGATTTTGATGGGGATTGCATTGAATCTATAGATTGCTTTTGGTAGAATTGCCATTTTTACTATGTTGATTCTCCCAATCCAAGAGCAGGGGAGATCTTTCCATTTTCTGGTATCCTCTTCAATTTCTTTCTTCAAAGACTTAAAGTTCTTGTCAAATAGGTCTTTCACTTCCTTGGTTAGAGTAACCCCAAGATATTTTATGCTATTTGTGGCTATCATGAAAGGTGATGTTTCTCTGATTTCCCTCTCTGCTTCTTTATCCTTTGTGTATAGGAGGGCCACTGATTTTTTGGAGTTGATCTTGTATCCTGCCACGTTACTAAAGGTGTTTATCAGCTGTAAGAGCTCTTTGGTAGAGTTTTTGGGGTCACTTATGTACACTATCATATCGTCTGCAAATAACGAGAGTTTAACTTCTTCCTTTCCAATACGAATCCCCTTGATCTCCTTATGTTGTCTTATTGCTATTGCTAGAACTTCAAGCACTATATTGAAGAGGTATGGAGAGAGTGGACAGCCTTGTCGCATTCCTGATTTTAGTGGAAAGGCTTTGAGTTTCTCTCCGTTCAGTTTGATGTTAGCTGTCGGCTTGCTGTATATTGCTTTTATTATATTTAGTTATGATCCTTGTATCCCCAATCTCTCCAACACCTTTATCATAGATGGGTGTTGAATTTTGTCAAATGCTTTTTCAGCATCTAGTGAGATGATCATATGGTTTTTTCTTTCAGTTTATTTATATGATGGATTACATTGATAGATTTGCGTATGTTGAACCAGCCCTGCATCTCTGGAATGAAGCCTACTTGATCATAATGGATAATTTTTCTAATGTGTTCTTGGATTCGGTTTGCCAGTATTTTATTGAGAATTTTCGTGTTGATGTTCATGAGTGAGATTGGCCTGTAATTCTCTTTCTTGGTTGTGTCTTTGTGTGGTTTTGGTATTAGGGTAACTGTAGCTTCATAAAAGGAGTTAGGCAATGACTCTTCTGTTTCTATATTGTGGAATACGTTAAGGAGTATAGGTATTAGTTCTTCCTGGAAGTTCTGGTAGAATTCTTTATTGAAACCATCTGGTCCTGGGCTTTTTTTGGTAGGGAGATTTTTGATAACAGCTTCTAATTCTTCACGACTAACAGGTCTATTTAGATTGTTCACCTGTTCTTGGTTAAACTTTGGTATATGGTACTTATCTTAAAAAATGTCCATTTCTTTTACATTTTCCAACTTTGTGGCATATAAACTTTCATAGTAAGATCTAATGATTCTCTGAATTTCCTCTGTGTCTGTGATTATGTCCCCCTTTTCATTTCTGATCTTATTAATTTGCATGTTCTCTCTCTGCCGTTTGATTAATTTGGATAAGGGTTTGTCAATCTTGTTGATTTTCTCCAAGAACCAGCTTTTTGATTCATTGATTCTTTGGATTGTTTTCTGTATTTCTATTTTGTTGATTTCAGCCCTCACTTTGATTATTTCCAGTCTTCTAGACCTCCTGGGTGAATCAGCTTCTTTTTTTTTTTTTTTTTGATTTTTCGAGACAGGGTTTCTCTGTAGTTTTTGGTGCCTGTCCTGGAACTAGCTCTTGTAGACCAGGCTGGCCTCGAACTCACAGGGATTCGCCTGCCTCTGCCTCCCGAGTGCTGGGATTAAAGGCGTGCGCCACCACCGCCCGGCTCAACTTCTTTTTTTTTCTAGAGCTTTCAAGTGTGCTGTTAAGTCTCCAATGTGTGCTTTCTCCATTTTCTTTAATTGGGCACTTAGTGCTATGAACTTTCCTCTTAGCACTGCTTTCATAGTGTCCCATAGGTTTGAGTATGTTGTGTCTTTGTTTTCATTAAATTCAAGGAAGAGTTTAATTTCTTTCTTTATTTCTTCCTTGACCCAGGAGTGATTTAGTAGTTGACTGTTCAACTTCCATGAGTTTGTTGGCTTCCTGGGGGAAGCATTGTTGTTGAATTCTAATTTTAGTCCATGGTGATCTGACAAGACACAGGTGGTTACTAATTTTTTTTGTATCTGTGGAAGTTTGCTTTGTTACCGAGTATGTGGTCAATTTTCGAGAAGGTTCCATGAGCTTCAGAGAAAAAGGTATATTCTTTCCTATTTGGGTGGAGTGTTCTATAGATGTCTGTTAAGTCCATTTGATTCAATACCTCCAATAAATCTCTTAATTCTCTGTTTGGTTTCTGTCTGATTGATCTGTCCATTGGTGAAAGAGGAGTGTTGAAGTCTCCTACTATTAGTGTGTGTGGATTGATGACTGCCTTGAGTTCTAGAGGAGTTTCTTTTACATATGTGGGTGCCTTTATATTAGGAGCATAGATATTCAGGATTGAGACTTCCTCCTGATGAATTGTTCCAGTTATGAGTATGAAATGTCCATCTCCATTTCTTCTAATTGATTTTAGTTTGAAGTCGATTTTGTTAGATATTAGAATGGCCACGCCCGCTTGTTTCTTAGGTCCATTTGCTTGGAAAACCTTTTCCCAACCCTTTACTCTGAGTAGGTGTCTGTCTTTGTGGTTGAGGTGTGTTTCTTGTAAACAGCAGAATGTTGGATCCTGTTTTCGTATCCAGTCTCTAAGTCTGTGCCTCTTTATAGGTGAATTGAGTCTATTGATATTAAGTGATATTAATGACCAGTGGTTGTTGACTCCGGTCATTTTTTTTTTTTAGGTAGTAGAGTGTATGTGTTTTCCTTCTTTGATTTGTGCTTGTGAATGTTTACTAGATGTTTGAGTTATTGTAGGCAGTGTTGGGAATATTGGATTCCTTCGGTATTGATTTTCCTTCTAATATTCTCTGTAAGGCTGGATTAGTAGCTACGTATTGTTTAAATTTGTTTTTATCCTGAAATATTTTGTTTTCTCCGTTGATAGTGAACGATATCTGATCCAGTCTATTCGGTGTTCTGTTTGCTTCTTGAACCTTCATAGGAATATCGTTCTTTAGGTTGGGAAAGTTTTCTTCTATAATTTTGTTGAATATATTTTCTGGGCCTTTGATCTGCAGTTCTTCTCCTTTTTCAATCCCTATTATTCTTAGATTTGGTTTTTTTATTGTGTCCCAGATTTCCTGAATGTTTTGTGAAGAGAATTTGTTGGATTTGGCGTTTTCTTTGACCAGAGCATTTATTTTCTCTATAGTATCTTCAGAATCTGAGATTCGTTCTTCTATCTCTTGTATTCTATTGGTTATGATTGATTCTGTAGTCTCCGTTCGTTTACCTAGGTTTTCCATATCCAGCCAGTTCTCGGTTTGTGTTTTCTTCATTGCCTCCATTTCAGTTTTCAATTCTTGAACTGTTTCCTTTACTTGTTTGATTGTTTTTTCTTGGTTTCTCAGGGTCTCATTCACGGATTTACTTTGTTCTTCAAACTTTTTGTTATATTTCTCATCCAATTCTTTAAGGGAGTTATTCATATCCTGTTTAAGGGACTGTATTGCTTTCATAATGGCACTTTTTTCCCACTTCTTCTGGGTTGAGGTGTTCAAGTCCTTCTATTGTAGGGTCCTTGAGATCTGGTGTTTTCATGTTGTTTTTCAGATTGTTGGATGAAGTCTTGCCTTGGCGTCTGCCTATCCCTTACTTCAAATGTTCTCTATTGGAACTTCTGTTACCGGGTCAGGTTCCCTTCTTGGGCAGGGACTTCACTGACAGAATGTCCACCTTTCCTCAGGCAGGCTATTGAAGCACAGGCACTGCCTCTTTCCGGGATGCACTTACAATGCAGGCTCATCTTGCAAGGCAGCTGAGCTGGGGAAATTTTATGGCCCGAGGGGGAAGGGAGAAATATAGGAATTTGTACCTGGATGGGAGCTGGGATGGCAGGCGGGAGGGGGTACCCAGCACTGCAGGGCGACCTGGGCGTCTGTGGGGTCGGGGAACGCCCAAGCTCCTCCTCACCAGGACCCTGTCAAGATCCAAAGCAAACTCACCTCTCCGATGGCCCTCTGCTAGAAGTCAGGGCCCCTGCTGGTCAGGCTGAGCAATTTCTTTAGTGTATTTTTGCCATTTGGAATTCTTCTATTAAGAATTCTCTGTTTAGGTCTATATCCTTAAGTGGGATTCCCCTCTTTATGCTGTGAGTACCATTGGTTAATTAAAGAAAACTACATTTGGCCTATAGCAGGGCAGAACAGAGCTAGGTGGGGAAAACTAAATTGAATACTGGAAGAAATAAGACAGAGTCAAAGTAGCTTCTGACTGGAACAGACATGCCGGAACCTTGCCTTGCCAGTAAGTCACAGCCATGTGGTGATGCATAGATGAATATAAATGAGTTAAATTAAGATGCAAGAGTTAGACAATAAGAAGTTAAAGCAAATGGGCCAAGCAGTGATTTAATTAATACAGTTTTGTGTAGTTATTTTGGGGCAGAGCAGCCAGGAACAAGCAAGTGGTCTCCTACAACAGTATCCCATTTTTGATTGGATTATTTTGTAGTTTGATATCTAGTTTCTTGAGTTCTTTATTTATTTTTGAGATCAGTCCTCTGTCCAATGTGGAGTTAGTGAAGATCTTTTCCTATTCAGCAGGCTACTGTTTTGTCTTAGTAACCATGTCCTTAGCTTTACAGAGGCTTCTCAGTTTCAGGGGGCGCCATTAATTAATTGTTGCTCCCAGTACCTGTGCTATTGGTGCTATATTTAGGAAGTGGTCTCCTGTGCCCATGTGTTCAAGGCTACTTTCCACTTTCATATCTATCATGTCAAGTGTGACTGGATTTATGTTGAGGTCTTTGATCCATTTGGACTTAAGTTTTGTTCATGGGGATATATTTGAATCTACTTACATTCTTTCACATGTTGACATAGAGTTAGGCCAGCACCATTTATTGAACATGCTTTTTTTTCCATTGTAAAATTTTAGCCATTTTGTAAAAAATCAGGTGTTCATTGATGTGTGGATCAATATCAGGGTCTTCAATTTGATGTCATCAATCCACCTATCTGTTTTTATGACAATATCAATCTGTTTTCATTACTGTCACTCCATAATAGAGCTTGATGTCAGGGATGGTGATACCTCTGGAAGTTCCTTTATTGTAGAGGATTGTTTTGGCTATTCTGGGTTTTTTTTTATTTTTACATATGAAGTTGAGTTTTCTTCTTTCAACTTCTGTGAATAATTGTACTGGTATTTTGATGGGGGATTGTATTGAATCTGTATATTACTTTTGTTAAGATTGACATTTTTACTATGTTAAATCTACCTATTTATGAGCATAGGAGATCTCTCGATTTTCTGATATCTTCCACAGTTTCTTTCTTCAAAGACTTAAATCTTGTCATACAGGCCTTTCTTTTCTTTGGTTAGTCTTATACAAAGATATTTTATGTTATTTGTGGCTATTTTAAATGGTGATCTTTCTCTGATTTCTTTCTCAGCCCTTGTACATTTATATAAAGGATGGCTACTGATTTTTTGTTGATCACATATTCTGCCACATTACTGAGACTCTTTATCAGAGGCAGGAGTTCCCTCATTAAAATTTTTTTATCACTTATGTATATTACCATATCATCTGCAAATAGTGAAAGTTTGACTTCTTCCTTTTGAATTTGCATCCCTTTGATATCCTTTTGCAGTCTTACTGCTCTACATAGAACATCAGTACCATGTTAAATAGATATGGAGAGAGTGGATAGTCTTGTCCTGTTCCTAATTTTAGTGGAATCGCTTTGAGTTTCTCTCCATTTAATTTGATGTTGGCTGTTAGCTTGTTGCATATTGTTTTTATTATGTTTAGATAAATTCCTTGTCTCTTGATCTCTCTAAGACCGTCATCATGAAGGGGTGTTGGATTTGTTGAATGCTTTTTCAGCATCTCATAGGATTATTGTATGGTTTTTTTTTCTGTCAGTTTATTTATATGGTAGATTACATTGATAGATTTTAGTATGTTGAACCATCCCTGCATCTCTGGAATGAAGACAATTTGATCATGGCAGATTATTTTTTTCTTTTTTTTAAAATTTATTTATTTAGTAAAAATTTCCACTTCCTCCCCACCTCCCTTTTCCCTCCCCCTCCCTACCAGTCCCTTCCTCTCTAGTCCTAAGAGCAGTCAGGGTTCTCTGCCCCGTGGGAAGTCTAAGGTACTCCCCCCTCCGTCCAGGTCTATAAAGGTGAGCATCCAAACAAACCAGGCTCCCACAAAGTCAGTCCATGCAGTAGAATCAAAACCCAGTGCCATTGTCCTTGGCTTCTCAGTAATCCTTCATTGCCAGCCACATTCAGAGTGTCCAGTTTGATCTAAAGGGAGCTCACCAAGGTCAGCTGGACTGGGAGTGATAGAGCATGTGAGGTGGGGAGGAGGTGGAAATTTTTAATAAATAAATTAATTAATTAAAAAAGAAAGAATCTTCAACAAATGGTGCTGGCATAGCTGGGTGTCAACATGATAAAGAATGCAAACAGATTCACATCAATCTTCATGCATAAAACTTAAGTGCAAATGAATAAAAGACCTCAACATAATTAGCAAATGATTCCATTGTAGTTGGATGAAATAATTTTCCTTCATCTTCTTTAAGTGTGTTGAGGTATAGCCTATGAGCTCAAATATTGTAGGGCTAAAATGTCAAAATTAGAACTATTATAACTACTTCTTCTAATTTTGAAATTTTAGAAATAGTCATCTCTTCTAATTTTGACATTTTTGCCCAACAATATTAAGAAGAATAGTTTCTCTCTTGTTTCCTTATTGTTTGGATAAAAGTAATGACTTTCAAGTTCTTCATAAATGAGAGATAAATCTGAAAATATTCCTTAGGAATAATTTTAAATTATGTATTATTTCATAAATATAGACTTCAAAAATATTTATATAATCTATATGGAAGTCCAGTTCCAATAGAAATACATTCAATAGGATCTAATGTTATTCCTGTCTAACAATGTCAAGTAAATATTTCATAAAATTTCATGATTTTATGGTTTTCCTGGTAGATAAAATTATCTATTTTCAAGATTCCCATTATTCTTAAGTTTAATGCTAATTATAAATAGCTATTGGTCTTATATTCCAAACATAATATTTAAACATTATTTTTTATAGTGCTATCATGTGACTCAATTTTACACAGTGAATTATTTTAGGGAACACCATTACCTAGTCTTTGGCATGTGTTTTAATCAGTAAGGTCAGTTTGGCCCTCATTAACTCCTCTTGGTGAACATGCTGCACATAGTTTTGATAGCAACAGGAAGAGGATATTTTAAGCAAAAAAAATAGAGAATAAAGTTAATTTTAACCTGATTTTTTTAAAAAAATATTGTTGGTTGCTAAAGTCCAAGAAAAGAGTCAATATATTCTAGGATGCAAAATGCTACACTATTCACTTACTACAAGTGTGCTACAAATGAAGTTCACCAGGAAATGCCCCAAAGAGTGTGTGTTTTCTTTATTGAATTGAGAAACCATGGGACTATGTGTATCTGAATACACCTCCTACGACAAAAGAAGATGGTTAAAAGAATCAATAGATAATTCTTTTGTCTTCTGTGATTTCAAATCCAAATTGCTATCATTCTATATTATGTTGACTTCAATCAAAGCTATTTCTGCAATTTTTCCTTTCATTGAATTGTGACTTCATCTGAGATATTTAACCTTATGCATTTCATTGCAGTATTCAAATGGTAAGCTACATAAATTTTTAAAGGGAAAAAAGTTTTCATTCATATGAATCTTCTCATTTTACAGTTTTGTACAGAACTTCAGAAATAGATGATTCCTTTCGTGAAGAGGACCTAATACTCAGTTATGAACTACTCCTAACCAATAACACATAGACAATACTGACTTCATTAAAACTACTGAAAACCTTTCGAGAGTAGGAGCAAACTATTGAAAGTTTCTGGAAATTGCTCTGAAGTGAAAAAAAATGAAAATTTAATTTGATTCTAGATGACTAAAGTGGCTTCTTTATTTCCAGCTTATATGTTTCAAGACTTCCAGTGGATTCTTGAAACTTCAGTTAGTACTAAATTTTCCATATGTAATATATATGCTTTGCAATATCATCATATGTTTAATCTGTCATTTTAGATTGTATATGTAGAGCCTCCACTGTAACATTTCTTTTGTGGGTCACTGTTAAATAACATAAATGTCAGTTCAACACAGGATATGTGATAATATGAGAAAGTTGATATGACAGTTTAAATGCCTACTAAGTAGCTAGCAATTGGATAATGTACACAGTGTCAATATTTTGGATCAAGAGATGATTCATATTCAATCAAGCAGTGTGCAACTTAAATCATAAATAATTTATTTCTGGAGGGCCTTAGTTATTGTTTTTATATTGCTATTAATCATACATACTAAAGTGACCTGAAGTGAAAATGAAGAGGACACTATTTGCCATCTATCTCATTATTCTTCCTTCTACATTCCACCTCAGCAAGATAAGGAGTTTATAACCAAGATGCTCTATGCAAGAACTGAAGCTATTCTCTTACCAGTTTCCAGCTAGAATCATTTCTTCTGGAAAGGAAAACAGCACCAATCTATTTTATTATACTCCCAATTCCTCATCAGTAGAGCTCATCTCTAAGTGAGGACAGTTGAGGAGTTCTTGTCTTTCAAGCATCTTTCTTTCACGGCACACAGGCTAGAATTTGTGCAAAATATACTGAGAGTGCTGGTGTCCCAATCATACATTTCATTTCATGGAACTGTGGTTTCCAGCCAGTAATGGAAGCCTGAGAGGCGTCGTCTACCTCAATTCCCACTCATCAAAGAAGTTGGCTATTGGGAAATTGAAACAAAATTCAAAACGAAAGATAATATAGAATCAGATGAACAACAACAGAATCCTCAAGCACTAACCTCAGATACTACTTTCATCAAAGGAGCTAAAATTAGTTTGGACTAGTTTGTACAATAGTTTATCCTGCAGCAGTGTACTGAATAATGAGGCATGATGAAGAAGACTGGGTTACTAAAATAAGTCAATAACTTGCAATACAATTGATATATACATACTATATATATATATATATATATCATACATTTAGTTTCTAGATTGTTCTAAAACCAGCTGTACTGAGTTTAGTATAAAGATTAACAATAAAGATTAAAGTTCATAATATCCAAAGCTCTAAACAAATGGCAGGTAGGGCAAACAAATATAGATCTACAAGCAGGCATATCAAAGCAAAACAGAAAGACGAAGAGATGAGTCTTTAAAACAATAAAGAGAAAATTGCCTTAGTACTTTAAAAGGAATCTCAGTAAAGCAAACAGCTGATTTCTTTCGTTGAAAATCAATTGACCAGGGATATATCAGCTTAATTCTGGACTTTCAGTTCTATTACAATCATCTATTTATTCAAAGACAAGTGCTACAGTATCTAGTACTTTAAGAACTACATTATTCTCTGACTACTTTACTTGCATGTTAACTTGAGGATGAGCTTACTAATTTCTATAAATAAGTCAGATGTGTTATATCTGTGACATGGGAACTATCCAGGAGTATTACTTTCATGGAAATGTAGTTATATACATCATATTGTTGGGAATGTATTCTCATTTTAATGGGGGCACAGTGGAAAGGGGAGATAACGTTGCCAAGGCTTTTACTAGATTATCATATTTTGGAATGTGAATAAAATGAAATAAGACAAGACAGTTTTAGAAACTGAAAGAAAAGGGCTGGAGTGATGGCTCAAGGGCTAAGATTACTTGATGCTCTTCCAGAGGACAGTGTCAAGACATGGTCAAAAGAATGACTCATGGTGAACAGTGCCTTGGGAAACTGTGAGAGAGGCTCCAGTAAAAAAAGGCAGAGGGCCTTTTACCTCAGGTGCATTTTGATCACTGGACTATTCTTGAATGTAATTTTGTGCCTCCTGTGTTGAAACATTCATGTTCAATTTATAAGACATGTTCATTCTTGTTGAATGTCAGAACAAAGTTATAGAACACAATATAGTGAAAGGATGTGCGGAATACTGTCCTCAGTGTATCCTGAATCTGGATATAACCTTCTGCCTTGCTTTTGTCGTTTCCCAGATAGAATCTAGAAGATATGCCTGGAAATTGTGTTTAAATTGATCTGTCCTGAGAGCATTCTGGAAAAGGGCTACATAGAAAATATTTAATATGTGCTTATTGGAATTTACTTACATTAGGTTCTGAACTCAAACTTTCTTGGATCATTGCTTTCTCTGTTACATTTGTGTATAAAAGTATACACAAACTCCAATGCCTTCTTCCATCTTTCAAGAGCACTATGTACACAAGAATTGCATAGACATACATATAGATAAAACACCTATAACTGTAAAATAAAACAAAATATGTATTTAAAAAAGAAACTGACAATAAATTTTAAAACCAATTAAACTCTCTTTTAAAACCACAACAACTACTTGGCCTTAAGGAATCCAATTTTGATAAGTAAAGTAAACATCCAAGAGGTCAAGAAAACTCAAGTTGGATACCTAAAGAAATATAGAATGTGATAGTGAGTCTTGAGGGTTGACTTACTGATCTTAAGATGATTCAAAATTCTTTAAAATTTAAAATTCCACTCAAGGTATTGTATTGCAGCCTTATAAAACCCAAACATGGGGATTGGAAAAAGAATGTGAAATTAAAGGAAATTCTACAAGTCAAAGAGAAGGAGTTCAAGGCCAACTTTTTCTCATCTGAAAAATCAATAGAAGAAGTTCAGAAATACCTATGCATATACAGGCAATCGTTTTTCTTATAGAAATTGTATGTCACAAGGCTAACTTTGCTGAAATTAATTCTGCTTTGCAATGAAATTAGTCTCATTTAGATTTTCTTGAGTAGAAACTTAAATAACTATAGCAAGAGAACAAGTTGGTTCCAGAGAAAACAGTATATTCATTACTTAAATTATAGTTTTACTCATTATCTTGGCTTTGTTTTCTATCCATAAATGAAAATATATGGTGATTTTTCTATTGTTTCTTCAATATCTGGCATGTTTTCCCTCCAGAAATTCTCTTAGTTTTATATATCTTGGAAATTCATTATTTCACATTCATTTTTGAAGGGTAACATTATTAAAAAAAAGAAATTTGGTTGACAATTTTAAATTTTTCAGCATAAATTTTGTCCGTGGTTGTTTCTTTCTGCTGTAAATGCTTGGATATATTCAAATAAAATTCTATTCATGGATCCTGAATGTTTAATCTCTTATGATTTCCATGTGTCAAACACACACACACACACACACACACACACACACACACACACACTGGGGTTTTTCTGGGGGGGGAGGGGACTTTTGATGAATGTTTTTATTTCTTTACCAGTTATAGCTCTATTTAATTTGCTTATCTGGTCTTGATTTAATATTGGTTTAATAAGTGATGTTTATTCAGAAAATTTTCCAATTCCTTTAAGTTTTCCAACTTTATTTAGTACAGATTTTTAAGTATGTCCTGATGATTTGGATTTCTTCTGTGTTTGTTGTTATGTCCCAGTTTTTATTTCTAATTTTGTTAATTTGGATATTCTCTCTCTAACTTTTGGTTAGTTTGGATAAAGGTTTGTATGGTTTGTGATTTTTTGGAATAACCAACTCTTTGTCTTACTGATTCTTTGTATTGTTTTTTTTTTTTGTTTCTATTTTGTTGATTTTAGCTATCAATTTGATTATTTTCTGATATATCTTTCTTCTGGGTGAGTTTGCTTCTTTTTGTTCTAGAGTTGTCAAGTGTTCTGTTGAGTCACTAGTGTGACATTTTTTCAGCTTCTTCATGTAGGCATTAGTGCTATAATCTTTTCTGTTAACACTGCTTTCATTGCGTCACATAAATTTGGGTATGTTGTGTGGTCATTTTCATTGAATTTTAAGGAGTCTTTAATTTTTTTCCCTTATTTCTTCCTTGACCCATTGGTAATTCAAGTGAGCACTGTTTAACTTCCATGTGTTTGTGGGCTTTCTGAAATTGGAGTTGCTGTTGAATTCTAATTTTAAACCATGGTGAAAATATAAGATATATAGGTTATTTTTTTTCTTGAGGTTTATTTTCTTACCTACTACATGGTGAATTTTTGAGAACATTCTATGAGGTGCTGTGAAGAAGGTATATACTTTTATGTTTGGATGGAATGTTCTATAGATGTCTATTAAGTCCATTTGAGTCATAACTTCTGTTAGTTCCCTTATTTCTCTGTTAAGTTTCGGTCTAGAAGACCTGGCCTGTGGTGAGATTGGGGTGTTGAAGTCTCCGACTATTATTGTATGATGTTTTGTGTGTGATTTAAGTTTTAGTTGTGTTTCTTTTACATATGAGGGTGCCCTTGTATTTGGGGCATAAATGTTCAGTATTGAGATTTCCTCTTGATGGATTTTTCCTGTGACAAATATGAAATGTTCTTCTTTGTCTCTTTTGATTACTTTAGTTTGAAGTCAATTTTGTTAGATATTAGAATAGCTATACCAGCTTGTTTCTTATGTCCATTTGAATGGATAACTTTTTCCCAATCATTTTCTCTGAAGCTATGTCTGTCTTTGAGGTTGAGGTGTGTTTCTTGTATGTGGTAGAAGGATGGATTCTGTTTTCATGTCCAATCTGTTTGCCTGTGGAATTTTATAGTTGAGTTGAGTCCATTTATATTAAGGTTATTAATGACCAGTGATTGCTATATCCTGTAATTTTAGGTTTGTTGGTGGTGACGTTATTGTGTATGTTTTTCCCTTCTTCAGTATTTGCTGCTATGAGATCATCTATTGTCTGTGTTTTAGTGGATGTAACTAACTACCTTCTATTGTAATTTTCCTTCTAGTATTTTTTGTAGGGCTGGGTTTGTGGCTAGGTATTGGTTAAATCTGGTTCTATCATGGAATATCTTGGTTTTTTCTTTCTGTTTATGCTTATTAAAAGTTTTGCTGGGTATATTAGTCTGATCTGTTATCCATTGTCTCTTAATGTCTGCATATTGCTTGACAAGGACCTTCTGGCTTTCATTGTTTCTATTGAAAGTTCAGGTGTAATTCTGATAGGTCTGCCTTTATATGTTACTTGGTCTTTTTCTTTTGTAACTCTTAATATTCTTTCTCTATTCAGTATATTTAGTGTTTTGATTATTATGTGATGAGGGAACTTATTTTTATTCTAGACTATTTTGTGTTCTGTAAGCATTTTGTATCTTCATATACATATTTTTCTTTATGGGAAAGTTGTCTTCTATGATTTCATTGAATACATTTTCTGTATTTTTGAGTTGAACTTCTCCTTCTTCTATCTCTATTATTCTTAGATTTGGTCTTTTCATTGTATCCTATATTTCTTAGATATTTCCTGTTAAACTTTTGTTAGATTTAATGGTTTCTTTGACAAATGAGTCTATTTCCTCTATTGTATCTTCAGCGTTTGAGATTCTCTCTTCCTTCTTTTGTATTCTGCTGTTTATGTTTGCATTTGTGGTTCCTGGTTGTTTTCCCATATTTTTTGTTTCCAGAATTCCCTCAGTTTGTGGTTTCTTTTTTGTCTATATTCTGGTTTTCAAGTCTTGAATAATTTCTTTCATTTGATTGATTGCTTTTTATTGGTTGTCTTTAAGGGACTTGTTGATTTTTGTCCAACTTTTTGTTTGTCTTTTCCTTCATTTCTTTGAGGAAATTTTTCATTTCCTACTTAAGGGCCTCAAACATTCTCCTAAAATAAATTTTAGGTCATTTTCTTCTGTTTCATTAATATTGGGGTATTCAATTCTTGCTGTTGTAGAGTCACTAGTTTTTGCTGGCGTCATGTTGCTCTTTTTGGTGTTGATTATGTGTTTACCTTGTCTACCCATTCTTTCCTTTTCTTTGATGGAGGAGGGTCATCTGTCTATGTGTTACTTTCATTGGTTAATTAAGAAACTGCCTTGGACCTTTGATAGGACAGAAAATTAGATAGGTGGAGTAAACAGAACAGAATGCTGGGAGGAAGAAGGCAGTGAGGCAGTTGCCATGACTCTCCTCTCCGAGACAGATGCAGGTTAGGACCTTTCCCGGTAAGCCTCCACTCGTGGTGCTACACAGATTATTAGAAATGGGTTTGATCAATATGTAAGAGTTAGCCAATAAAAGACTACAGATAATGGGCCAGGCAGTGTTTAAATGAATACAGTTTCCATGTAATTATTTCTGGTAAAGCTAGCCGGGTGGTGGGCGGAAACGCAGCCTGCTGCTCGTTCATCACTTATTGATGTAGTTGCAGCTGTGTCTCTGGTGATCAGTTTTCCAGGTGCCAGTGGATCCAAGGTTCCGATGATTGTTCCTCATGGTGCAGTCAGGGCTATGTTTCTAGTCACCCTGGAGGTCACTAGGTGATACCAGAGGTCACTCAGCACTCTCAGTGGTGTCTGTATTTCTGGAGGTATTTGGGCCTCCCCACACAGAGCTTGCTTGCTTGGGCCTGCTCCTTCTAAATTTGCTGGCTTGTACCTGCTCTGGCAGAGGCCAGTAGCTTGGGCCTGTTCCCATGGATGTCCCTGCCTTGGGCCCAGTCCTAGAGTGGTCGCTGTCTCAGGGCGGATTCCTTGGCAGTCTCTCCCATGTACCTGCTCCTACAGAGGCTGCTTGCTTGGGACTGCCCTAGTGAAGAGAGATGGCTCAGGCCAGCTCTGGCAAAAGTTGCTGGCTTGGGCCTTCTCTGGTTGAGGTTCTGGCTCAGACCTCTTCTGACGGATGTCCCTGGCTTGGGCCTGGTCCCAAAGAGGCCTTTGGCTCAGACCTGCTCCCTTGGCAGTCATGCCCTTGTACCTGCTCCTGGGAAGGTCACTTGATTGAGCCTGCTCCAGTGGAGGTCGCTGGTTCTGGCCTGTTCCCGAGGATGTTCCTGGCTCGGGCTTGCTCCTCAGGAGGTCCCCGCTCAGGCCTGGTTCCACACAGGTCTCTCAAACTAAATATTCTTTAACACTGAATGGTTGTGGTTCTCTTTTCAAATCCCTGCAATAGAACCATCAAAGAAGCCTGGAAAAAACCTGCAAGCTACCTCCTCTTGGTTTTCCTGATTCAAGACAGGCTTTCTTTATGTAGCCCTGGGTGCCTATATCAGGCTATCCTCAAATAAGAAATCTCCCAGACACTGCTTCTGAAGTACTGGCATTAAAGGCTTGTCATACCATGAATAGTATCAAATACTTTTTAAAGTGAAACATTCAAAGTTTATGTAACAAAAAATAGGCAAATATCTGGATGGACCTGGAATTTTGTGCTTTATTTAGCCTACAGTAATAGTTTAGTTCACTTTATCTGTCAATTGGACATCATCTGAGTTCAGAGATTTAACTAAGGAATTCTTAGATTAGGATGGCCCATGGGCATATTGATTTAGTAATTATGAAGATATGAATAAAATGGCAAAAAGGCTAACAAAAGATTAACAAACCAGAAAGAACTTTCCAGTAGCCTGATGGTTCCTTTCAAGTATGCTTTTCTTGTCTCTATTCTGCCATACTCTCAATGTCCCCAATTCTACATCTTTTAGAAAACATAAAGTGATCAAATATCTATATAATTGGTCCACTAATAAGTAACTAAATGAAATATAAAACACAGAGTAACAATTCACTAAAATTATAGCAGATAAGTAACCTCATCTTGGGAAATATACAAGCATCTATGTACAGAGGACTTATAGAACAGAAAATAAATGCGGTCACAAAAAAACTCTTCATCATGGTATATTATAGTCAACCTTTTACAAGTACAAAATAAAGAATTAGAAAATATTCAAAAGAAAAACACAGAATTTGTTTAAGAAAAACATATCAGATTAACAGCAGATTTCTCAAGAAGAAATCTATATCCAGTAGAGCATTGACCAACAGATTTCAAATTCTGAAAGGAAATAACTGCCAAATAAGATTATTATACTCGACAAGGGTGTACTTAACAGGAAAAGGAGAAATGAAGTTACTTAATTGTAAACAAAAACATAATATTTATGAACACCAAATCAATTACTTAAAATTACATCATGGATTCCACAGTCAGAAATGAAAAATAGACTATAAAAAGTCACTACTAGGATGATAGCATGTCTGAGTATAAATTCCATTAAAACAATAGAATCTTGCTTTTGTATTTGTTGATATGAAAAGATATCATGACAAAACAAGATAAGTGGGAAAGATTTATTTTGAATTTCAGTGTCAGGAAAATAGTACAATTAATTATTTCAGTAAAAGCATGATTGCAAAAACATAAACCTGGTTTATAATGGGGCATACACACTCAGAAAGGAAAGGGAGAACAAAAGACAGGGCCACATTAAAAATCCTCAAAGCAGACTGTCAAGATGTTTCAGTGTGTGAGGCCACCTGCCACCTAAACTTTCAAGATACAATCAGTCCCCAGGACACAGGTGTTATTAGGAGAGGGCATATTTCTAGTTTCTTCTCTAATCTCCAAAAATTCACTGTGGTGTACATGCAAACACACACACACACACACACACACACACACACAAACACAGAGATACAAATGTGTACACACCTGCATGCATGCACAATGTGAAACTTAAAACAATACTTTAATATCCACCCATTGGTGATATTCTTTGTTCAACAAGATTCTACCACATAAATGTTCCATAACATTTCAAACAGAGCTACCAGTATCCAAGCACATTAGACTATGTGTGACATTTCACATTCTGACACAAGTAGATATACAAAACCGTAGAGAAGAATCAAACAGTATCAACATAGTAAATCTCCAAAATATGAAAATGATTATTTTAAGAGGAAACAAAGAGAAAATTTGAAACACTTAGAAGAAAACTCAACAAAAGTTTATGTGCAAATCTCTGCATTTCAATAGCTTTTGATGAACAAATTTACCTAGTTATAAAACAGAATGAGTGAGTGACTGTCCTTCCAGCTGAACCACCCATTCTTTAGACCCAAAGCCCTAGGGCAAAACCCTGAGCCCCTTCCATCTCAGCCTAACTAACAGGTCAGCAGCAGGACTCCTGTGGGCAGGATGCTCCACCACCCCACTTTGAACTTTCCACCTACAAGTACCCCTCTGCCCCTAAACCCATCCATCTTCGACAACTTCAGCAGCTCCCTGAGACACATACATCACTTGCGCCAATTATACAAAGAGTGGCTACCTGAGACCCAGATACCCACTCATCACCCAACGGGGCACAGACATTGCCTGAAAGAATTGGGAGAAGAGATGGGTAGAAATCAATGTAAGAATACATTCAACAACCTAAAGAGCAATTTGGCACCATCAGAACCCAGTGATTCTACAATAGCAAAACCTGAGGAGCTCAATGCAGAAGAAATAGAAGAAAATTACGTTAAAATCACTTTATAAAGATTATAAAGACTTTTAAATAGTAAATGAAGATTTTTCATAAAGAAATGGAGGAGAAGACAAAGAAAAATTTGAAGATATCAATAAATCTCTTAAAGAAAGCTAAGAAAACCAAGATAAAGCAACCAGTCAGGGGGGAACACTTTGGGACTTAAAAATTGAAATAGAGTAAGTACAAAAAACAAATTTCTGAGGGAATTCTGGAGATGGAAAATCTTGATCAATGAATAGGCACTACAGATGTAAGCATAACCAACAGAATGCAAGAGATGGAAGAAAGAAACTTAGGCATTGAAGATACAATAAATAGAATTATTGCTCAAAAAACATTAAAGCCATCAAAGTCATAACACAGAACACCCAGGAAATCTGCGACATCATGAAAAGATTGAATGTAAGAAGAAGAAAATAGAGAAAGAAGAAGGAGAAAAATACCAGCTCAAAGGCACAGAAAATATATTTAACAAAACCATAAAAGAAAACTTCCCCAAACTAAAGGAAGTGCCTATGAAGATACAGGAAGCTTAAAGAACTGCAAATAGACTGGACCCCATAACGGTCCCCTTGCCACAAAATAATTAAAACACTAAATATACAGAATAAAGAAAGAATATTAAGAGCTACAAAGGAAAATGGCCAAGTAACATATAAAGACAGATCCACCAGAGTAACAACCAAATTCTCAGTGGAGACTCTGAAAGCCAGAAGGTCCTGAACAAAACATATGCAGACACTAAAGATCATAGATGCCAGCCCAGACTACTATACCCAGCAAAGTTTTCAATCACCATATGTAGAGCAAAAAAGATATGCCATGACTAAACCAGATTTAAACAATATGTATCCACAAATCCAGCCCTATAGAAAGCAATAGAAATAAAAGTCCAATGCAAGTAACTGAGCTGCAACCAAAAAAACCAGGGAGAGAATATATGAAGTTAACCATAACAGAAATGTAAAGGGGGACATAACAACAGACACTGAGGAAATCCAGAGAATCATCAAATTATACTTCAAAAGCCTGTACTCTACAAATTTGGAAAATTTTAAAAGAAGCAATTTTCTGGATATGTAACACATACCAAAATTAAATCAAGACCACATAAAATGTAAATAGACCTATAACTCCTAAGGAAATAGAATTAGTCAGTAAAAGTATCCCTAACAAAAAAGTCTAGGGCCAGGTGGTTTCAGTACAGAATTCTACCAGAATTTCTAAGAAGAATTAATACAAATTCTCCTCAAATTATTGCATACAATAGAAACAGGGGGGATATTGACAAAATTCTTTTATGAGGCTACAATTACCCTGATACCCAACCACAGAAAGATGCAACAAAGAAAGAGAATGCAGACAAATCTCCCTCATAAGCATTGATCCAAAAATACTCAATAAAATACTGGCAAACCAAATATAAGAACACATCAAAAAGAATGAATCACCATGACCATGTGTGCTACATCCAAAAGATAAAGGATTGGTTCTGCAATCAACGTCTGTCATTGTAATCCACTACATAAATATACTAAAAGAAAAACTACATAATCATCTCATTAGATGCTGAGAAAGCCTTAGGCAAAATCCAACACCCCTTCGTGATAACGGTCTTAAAGAGATCAGGGATAAAAGGAACAAATGTAAACATAATAAAAGCAATTTATAACAAGCAAACAGCCAACATCAAATTAAATGGAGAGAACCTCAAAGAATTACACTCAAATGAGGAAGAAGATAAGGCTTCCCATGCTTTCCTTATCTATTCAATATAGTACTTGAGGTTGTAGCTATAACAATAAAAGAACAAAAGTAGATCAAGGGGATACAAATTGTAAAAGAAGTAAAACTTTTACTGTTTGTAGATGATATGTTAATATACATGAATGACCCCCAAAATTTTACCAGGGAACTCCGACAACTGACAAACACCTTTAGTAATATGGAACAATATATGATTAACTAAAAAAAAATCAGTATCACTTCTATCACAAATTATAAACAGAATGAGAAAGGAATCAGAGAAACATCACCCTTTACAATAGCCACAAATGTACAATATCTTGGGGTATTTTTAACCATACAAGTAAAAAACCTGTAAGAGAAGAAATTTACATCTCTGAAGAAAGAGATTGAAGAAGATAACAGAAAATGGAAAGCTCTCCTATGCTCTTGGATAGGTTGGATCAACATAGAAACAATAACAATCTTACCAAAAGCAATCTACAGAGTCACTGCAATTCCCATCATAATCTCAACATAATGCTTCAGAGAACACAAAAGAGCAATATTCAACTTCATATTGATAAACAGAAAACCAGCATAACTAAAAAAATCCTGTACAATAAAGGAAATTCTGAAGGCATAACCATCTCTGACTTTAAGCTCCACTATAGAACTATAGTAATAAAAACAGCTTGATACTAGCATAAAAACAGACTTATGGACCAATGGAATCAAATTTAATTCCCTAACATTAATCCACACACATATGAACACCTGATTTTTTGACAAAGAAGCCAAAATGATACAATGAAAACAATAAAGCATCTTCAACAAATGGTTCTGGCATAATTGGATTGTCAACATGTAGATGATTTCAAATATATCTATTTCTATTGCCATACACAGAACTCAAGTCAAAGTTGATCAAAGACCTCAATATAAATCTAGTTACACTGAATATGATAGAAGAGAAACTAGAAAGTAGCCCTGAATGCATTGGCACAGGAGAATACTTCTTAAATATCAGTAGTACAGACACCAAGAGGAACAATCAATAAATGAGACCTCTTGAAACTGTAAAGCTTCTATAAGACAAATGACATGGTAAAGAAGATAAAAAGACAGTATATATAATGGGAAAAGTTCTTCAGAGGGCTGATCTTCAAAATATACAAAGAAATCAAGAAAGTAGACATCAAAATATGAAATAATCAAATTAAAAATGGGGTACAGAACTAAACAAAGAATTCTCAACAGAAGACTCTCAAAAAGCCAAAAGACATTTAATGAATTGTTCAACATCATTTATTATTGCAGTAATGCAAATCAAAATGATGTTGAGATCCCATCTTACAAAAATAGAAAAGACTAAGATCAAAAATATTGATCTTAGCTTTTGTTCAAGAGGATGTGGAGTAAGGGGAACTCTTCTACACTGCTGGTGGGAGTGCAAACTTATAGAGCCACTTTGGAAATCAGTATGGTGGTTTCTTATAAAGTGGGAAATCAATTTACCTTAAGACTCAGTGACTCCATTCTTGAGCATATACCCAAAGAATGCTCAATCATACCACAAGGAAACTTACTCAACGATGTTCATAGAAGCATTATTCATAATAGCCAGTCCCTGAAAGCAACATAGATGCCCCTCAGCTGAAAAATGGTTTAAGAAAAATTGGTACCTTTACACAATGTAGTATTACTCAGTTGTTAGAAACAATGACATCATGAAATTTGCAGGACAATGGATGCAACTACAAAAAAAATCCATCCTGAGTGGGGTAACTTAGGCCCAGAAAAACACAGTATTTATTCATTCATAAGTGAATACTAGATGTAAAGCAAAGGATAACGAGAGTACAATTCACAGCTCCAGAGAAATAGGTAAGGAGGACCCTAAGAAGGAGTAATGGATCGCCCTAGGAAGGGTAATTATGTAAGATTTCTTGGTTAAACTGGTTGTAAGGGTGCCAGTAGAGAGGAGAGGATGGGTAATGAGAACATGAGAGAATGGATTGTTCTAGTTGGGGAGGGATAAATATGGAGAGAAATGAAATTGTGAGGTATCTTGAGAGAGGGAGCCCTTTGAGGGTTGAGGAGACAACTGGTGCTATGGAAATTCCCAGGAATCCACAAGGGTGATTCCAGCTAAGACTCCTAACAAAAGTGAAGAGAGTGCATGAATTGGCCTTCCCCTATATTCAGATTGGTGAATATCCCAAGAGTCATCGTAGAACCTTCATCTAGTAATTGATAGAACCATATGCAAATATTCACAACCAGCACAAGGTCAAGCTCCAGCAATCCACATGACAAGAGAGAGGAAAAAATATCAAGATCATGATGGGGAAATCTATAGAGACATATGAACCAAGCTTGTGGGAACTCATGAACTGTACACCAACAGTTGTAGAGTCTCCATGGGAAAGAACTAGACCCTCTGCATGTGGGAGACACTTGTGTAGCTTGATCTATCTGAGGGCCCCCTGGTTATTGGACCAGATCTGTCCCTGGTGCATGATATGGGGTTAGCTTCAGAGCCCATTCCCTGTGGTAGGATGCTATGCTCAGTCACTGTTTTTTTTTTTTTTGGTTTTTTATTTGTTTCTTGTTTGAGACAGAGTTTTGGTCATGCTCAGTCTTAATGCAGGGAGAGGGTCTTTGCCTTTATCTACACCAACGTAATTTGACAGGCTTTGTTGATTCCCCATAGGAGGCTTTAGCAATTGAGAGGAGTAGATCTGAGATGGACTAAGGGAGAGAAAATTGGGGAGCAGGAGGAGTGGGAGGTAGACTGTGATTGAATTGTAAAATAAAATTTTAAAAATTAAAATCAAGTGTCAAACAAAAAAGGCAGAATGAAAAAAAGCAAACCTTATGTTTTCTGTAAGAAACCCATATATAAATACATACACAGTTAGAATGTGAAATTATGGAAAATTATATTGTAAAGGAGGAATAGATAATTTTAAGAAAAAATGCTTTAATTAAGAAAAATCAATAAAAATATAATAGCTTAAATTGATAAAGATGACTTATCTGCAAACTTATATGCATCCAATGTCAACACATACAATTAATAAACAAATATTGTACATGTAAAATTTAAGAAACACTTTTATTACATTATGAATACAAAATGCACCCACAGCTTAAAGTGCTGAGTGTTTGATCTTCAGATTATGGGCTTTTGAGAAGCCATTGGTTCTTGAGGGTCTGACTAGATTAATGCATCAATTCATGGGATGATAGTATTATGCGAAGGCAATGATCAGTAGAAATTGGGATCTAGTTGTGGAAAGTAAGTAACTCATGACACATTCCTGCTTTCTTCTAGGTTCTTTCTTATCTCTCTTTTTTTCCTATGCATTGCTGTCTGCTATAATGAGCTACTCTCACTTCCTCTTCATCAGGTTAAAAGCAGCTCTGCTATGTTCTCTATCATGATGGGGTCAATCCTTTAAACTTTGTACAAAAATAAATCTTTCCAGCTTTGAGATATCATAAATATTTTTGTCACAACAATGCAAAAGATAAAATAATGAAGTATACAATGTAACAGTGGTAGGACATTTTAATACTATCACCAATAGAAAGATGACCAAAGTAATGCAATTAAACATACATAAAAGTTAAAACTATACTATAGATCAAATTAACCTAACAGACATTTATAAAGAATTCCACTTAGAGCTATAAACTATACATTCTCTACAATACCTGGAACTTTCTCTAGAGAAGACCAGATATTGAACCATGAATGAAGACTAAAAAATTTAAAGAACTCCAGTGAGTTGGTACCTCTCTTAGTGTTATATTATTGTGAAGAGACACTATGATCAAAACAACCATTATAAAATAAAGCATTTAATTTGGGACTTACTTATAATTTTAGAGGATTAGTCTAAATCCTAAATAGTTATGGGAGGAATCATGCAGGCATGCTACTAGAACATTAGCTGAGAGTTGCATACTGATTCATAGGCGGAAAAAGAATGTATGACACTGGAACTATTTGGGGTCTTTTGAAAGTTCAAAACCCACCTCGGTGACACATTTCCTCCTACAAAATCATACATCCTCATCATTCTTGAAATATGTGAACATTTAAATATATGAACTTATTTGGGTCATGTTTATTCAGACCATGACAGTATATAACTATAACGCCAGCACTCAAAAGCCTGAACAGGAAGATTATATGTTTAAGATCATATAAGATCAAGCTGTTTTAATATACTTTCAAAAGTCTTATTGAAAAGAAATATTGGGAAGGCATGAGGAATGGCATAGAAAAGCAGCAGATGAAAAGGTTGCACTTATCTTAGTTACCTTTCCTTCTCTTTAGGATTGGATGATCTTATTATGGGGTCTTTCTTAAACGCCATTGACTGACTCTGGGACTTGTTTCCTCTGCATATACTGGAATGTTGGGATCCAGTCTGTTTGGATACTCACCTTCCTGGAACTGGAGGGAGGGGGAGGAACTTGAATTTCCCACAGGGCAGGAAACCCTGACTCCTCTTAGGGATGGAGAGGGAGGAGGAGAGGGAGTGGGGGGAGTGGGAGGGTGTTGGGAGGAGGGGTGGAAATGGAAACTTTTATAATTTAATAAACTTTGAAAAAAAATTATGGATGTTCCAATTATGGTTATCTTTTATTTATTTTTTTTTGAATTGTAAGACTTTTATTGTTGGAACAGTGTTTGTTGACACCTGGAGGGTAGGGGTAAGGATAGCCGCATCTATGCAGGTGAACAGGCAAGTGGCTTCCTTGAGTCTTGTGGTGAAGATCGAAACATCAACAGAAAGCATTATCGTTTATTTTTTCCTGGACGGGACCTGGGATGGCAGGCGGGGAGAGCTTAGCAGGGTGGAGCCAGCACTGCAGGGTGACCAGGGAGTCTACGGGGTCGGGGAAAGTCCAAGCTCCTCCTCGCCGGGCCCCTGCCAGAATCAAACTCACCCCTCCGATGGCCCTCTGCTAGAAGTCAGGGTCCCTTGCTGGTCAGGAATGAAGCTGAGCTGACACTGGACCCACTTGTTCTCAGGGAGGCTTTTAAGCTATGGTTATCTTTTAATGTATTCTGAGACCTTCAAAGTAGTTTGACTTCCTGTTACATTTCAGCAAGAACATAGGTCTGTTGCAAACTATTCTGGCAAAGCCCACAACATGTATTTTGGAGGAATGACTTCCATTTTGTGGTTACATGATAGACTGAAACTTCTACAAAATATTTAGAGAACACTTGCTATAATTTTTATGTACTAAGTCATGCAGAAAATCCTAGAGGAATACAAAAACAGGGACTATACAAGTTATTACTTTCTTCAACCTCTGTAACTGGAAATAAATCAAAATACAGGCATAAAATATAAAAGATAGCTTAAACTTTGTTTTATAACAATCTAGCTAGTTTTGAAGATAAACTAAAATTGGCATAGATAAATTTTCGTTATTAAAGAATTAAATTATTATATCTCAAAGGCTAAGGTATCAAAATAAAATAGATGTCAGAGGAATGTGCATAGTCTTAACTATATAAATTTAAAAGAAGAACTTGAATTATATTTATTTAAAATTCATCTCGAAATAAAAAATTAAACATCAAACATATTAATATGAGACCATAAAATTATAAAGATAAGAAACATTAGAACACTTGATAAAGATATAACCTTGTTTTTAGAGATCACTATAAAATTAATAGACATTTGAAAAGAAAAAAATGATTTGGGATTCCCCTCTGTATGCTATGAATATGTCTTATTACCATTGGTTAATAAAGAAAGTACTTTGGCCTATGGCAGGGCAGACTATAAGTAGGTGAGAAAACCAAACCAAATGCACAGATAAAGAAGGCAGATTCAGCAGATGTAGTAACCAAAGACTAAAGAACCGTATTAATAAGCCACAGACTCGTGACAATACACAGATTAATAGAAAAGGGTTGATTTAAGATATAAGAGCTAGATAGGTAGGGATTCACCTAAGCTATTGACCAAGCAGTGTTGTAATTAATATAGTTTCTGAGCCAGTATTTGGGTCTGGCAGGCCAGGAAATGAAGGTACAGTCTCCATTTACCAAGAAACAATTACAAAATCTTAAGAATAATTATAGCAAAAAGAAATTATTTCCAAGACATATGCTAGGTTTATCATGATGTTAATAAAATTTAGTGATAATATCCATGTTCTATTAAATTATAGATTTAAAAATCACTCAAGAAAGGAAAATACTTATAGATCAGTAACTTTTGTGGGGAAATTTTAAAGGCAGTTAAATCTATATTCACCACTAAACTGAGGTTTACTACAGACTTTAGAGAAAAAAATAGAATTATTGAAAGTTATGGAAACTAAGTAACTTGTCCAATTTCTCACAGCTAGAAAACAATGAGGACTTTGGGGGAAATGAAATTTATAATATTTGAATCAAATCAATGTTTGCTTATACATGATCACAGATACCTAAGATAGATACTTAAAGTAACAGGAAAGTATTTCATTAAAGTCTTAAAGTGTAGATTACAATTATGTGCAATAATGCTCTTGCACACTGTAAAGATTTGTTACTCATATTGGTTTAATGAAATGCTGATTGACTAGTAGCCAAGCAGGAAGTATAGTCAGGGCTAGCAGACAAGGACAATTCTGGGAATAGGAAAGGCAGAGAGTCAATCAATAGTCAGACACAGGGGAAGCAAGATGAGAATGCCTTACTAAGAAAAGGTAACAAGCCATGTGCTAAAACATAGATAAGTATTCTGGGTGTACTTAAGTCAAAAGAGTTAGTTAGTAATAAGCCTGAGCAGTAGGTCAAACAGTCTATAATTAACATAAGCCTCTGTGTGTTTATTTGGGACTGAATGACTGCAGGACTAGAAACTTTTGCTTACATTATGACCAAGTAGATCAAATCATAATTCACAATAATAGTTTCAAAGTGGGAAGTATAATATAGAGCAAAAAAAAACATATGAGATCAAATGAATTGCAGAAGAGTTGGAAAATACAACCTATTTCTAAAAGAATATATACATATATACACTATAAATATATTATAAGAGGAAGATATAATTGGCAATAGTGACACTTACCCCTAATTCCAGCACTGGGGGGGGGGGGCGTGTAGAGACAGGAAGATCTCTATGAATTACTGGTCAGTCTGGTCTACAAAGCAAGTTTCAAGACAGAAGGGCTGTTACACAGGGAAGAATTGTCTCAAAAAATCAAGAAGCATTTTATAATACATGTTCTCAACTTAGTTGGCAACCACCTAAAATAAATAGAAGACTATATTTTCTAGTGAAACACTGAAGACAGTCCAAGTCTAGTCAGGAACATTCCTGCTATTAGAATAGCATAAAAATTCTAGCTATTGGATCTATTTGTCAACATTGATCCAGAATTTCTGGCAAGTGTAATTATACAGCACAAATAAGTGAAATATAAAAAATTGGGAAGAAAATATCATAATTCATGTCTTTTATTCTAGTTAAATAATAGAATAGGAATAAAAATCTTTAGAAATAATTTAAGTTTAACAAAGTACCTGTATAAAAAGGTCAATATATCAGAATCATTGGAGTTCTTGTATAAGTAATGTAGGCAATGTTTTCACAAATGGGAAAAAATGTCATATCCCATAGAAATAGAAAGTATGGATAAACATAAGATACAGAATCCATAAAAAGGTAATAAATAATAAAAGATTTCTGACAAACATGAAAAATGCTTGCATAAATGTTTGTAAATGTGCTTTTTGGGGAAATAATAAAATATTATTTTTCAAATGTCATTTTCTCCAGATTATCATGTAGATTTACTTCAACAATTAAACCACTATATTAATTGAATTTAGGTTATTTTTTCTCATCCTTTCAATTCTTTCTTAAAATTTTGTTTGCCTACAAAGAATTAAATACAGATGTCACCACAGCATTTTTCAAGCAACTGTCCTTAATGTTCTACCCTCCCCATTCCTCCCTTTCCTAGTTCTCCCTGTTGCTCTTCTACCTGCAGTAGCTTTTTTTCTGATTTGATGGTAAAAGATAATATGTGACACAAATTTTGATGATTTTTCTAGAGGCCTTTAAGTAAAGTACATGTAAACCATCCGATTGTATATTGTAAATATATAGAATTTACTTCTCTCTTGAAAATACATTATGATTTTTTATGTGTTCCAGTTTTTATCTACAGAGTAGAAATCCATTTTAGTTATGCTATGCAATCTTTCATTTGTACAATATGGTTTGCTATAGTTGGTTTAAAACATTTACATCTATATTAATTGAGCATATTTGTTTGTAGCTACCACATGCACTGTGTTCATTCATGTGTGTGTACATATATGTCTGAGTGTGTGTTTGATTTGAGTATTAGTAATGTGATGAGATCATAGAAAAACTTTGGCAGTATCCTTTTCAACATGTTGAAAGATGTCTAGGATTGAACTTAATTCTTCCTTAAATAATTTTTTTTTTGGTTTTTTGAAACAGGGTTTCACTGTAGCTTTGGAGCTTTGGAGCCTGTCCTGGAACTAGCTCTTGTAGACCAGGTTGTCTCCCAAGTGCTGGGATTAAAAACATATGCCACCGCCGCCCAGCTCTTACTTAAATATTTATAGAATTCAACAGTGATAACATTATGTCCTGTGTTTTCATTTATAAAAGTCTTAATTAGTAATTCAGTCTTGGTTGTTCATTGTTAATTTGTTTAAATTTTGTTTCACCTTGACCCAAGATGTAGTATCTTATAGCAATATATGATAACTATAGTCTATAATAATTTACATTATATTCCAACACAACTTGAAAAGTAGAGCAAAAGGTATTTCTATACATAGAATAAATGCATGCAGAAATGAGTTAATTAATCTAATCTTATCATTAAATGCTGTATACATATTTTAAACTGTAAATATGCACAAAACTATATCTCAACTAAAATTCAAAATAGCAAATATTTAGGCAGAAATTCAAATTTAAAAAACAAAAGTAAGAATATTAGAAGAAAATATGTAAGAATAACTTAGGTGAGCTGGGCAGTGGTGGTATATGCCTTTATTTTTTTTCTTTTTTTAAAGTAATTTTATTAAATTATAAAAGTTTCCATTTCCGCCCCTCCTCCCAACACCCTCCCACTCCCCCCACTCCCTCTCCTCCTCCCTCTCCATCCCTTAGAGCAGTCAGGGTTTCCTGCCCTGAGGGAAGTTCAAATTCCTCCCCCCTCCCTCCAGGTCCAGGAAGGTGAGTGTCCAGACAGACTGGATCCGCAAAATCCAGTATATGCAGAGGAAACAAGTCCTAGTGAAACGGCCTTGGCCCATAACCATACTGACGAATATTTTGCTTATCACCATAGAATCTTCATCTGGCGATGGATGGAGATAGAGACAGAGACCCACATTGGTATATGCCTTTAATCCCAGTACTCAGGAGGCATTGGCAGGTGGATCTCTTTGAGTTCAAGGCCATTGAGATTTACAAGGGCTAGTTCCAGGACAGGCACCAAAGCTATACAGAGAAACCCTGTCTCAAAAACAAAAAAGAAATAAAGAAAAAGAATGACATAAGTGTCATAATTCTTCCACAAAATGTCCATCAGATGGGAAAATAAAACCTACAAGTTTCATAGGACAAAGATCACAAACATGATTTTCATCAGGTTCACCTTATTTAGCTTCTCTAGGATCACAAATTATAGGCTCAAAGACCTTTAATTATGGTTAGAATCCACTTATGAGTGAATACATACCATATTCCTCTTTTTGGGTCTGGCTTACCTCACTCAGTAAAGCGTTTTCTATTTCCATCCATTTGCATGCAAAATTCAAGATGTCATTGTTTTTTACTGCTGAATAAAACTCTAATGTATATATGTTCCACACCTTTTTTAACCATTCTTCTATTGAGGGGCACCTAGGTTGTTTCCAGGTTCTGGCTATTACAAATAGTGCTGCTATGAACATAGTTGAACAAATGCTTTTGTAGTATGTTAGGGAATCTCTAGGGTATATTCCCAAGAGTGGAATTGCTGGGTCCTGAGGGAGGTTGACTCCCAGTTTCCTGAGAAACCGCCACACTGATTTCCACAGTGGCTGCACAAGTTTGCATTCCCACCAACAATGGATGAGTGTTCCCCTCATTCCACATCCTCTCCAGCATAGGCTATCATTGGTGTTTTTGAGTTTGGCTATTCTGACAGGTGTAAGATGATATCTCAAAGTTGTTTTGATTTGCATTTCCCTGATTGCTAAGGAGGTTGAGCATGACCTTAAGTGCCTTTTGGCCATTCAAAGTTCATCTGTTGTGAATTCTCTGTTCAGTTCAGTACCCCATTTTTTAATTGGGTTAATTAGAGCTTTAGTGTCTAGTTTCTTGAGTTGTTTGTATATTTTGGAGATCAGACCTTTGTCTGTTGAGGGGTTTGTGAAGATCTTCTCCCAGTCAGAAGGTAGCCTTTTTGTCTTACTGAGAGTGTCCTCATGTAGCTATCCTCCTGGAGATTGGAAATAGACAAGAGTTCCAGGTAACCTCGGGTGCATGGGGGGGTGGGGGGGCTGTTGGATGGGGAGAGGGTTAGAGAGAAGGGAGTAGGGGAGGAATGGGGAAAGATCGGGGGACTGGGATGGGGGGAGGGAGAATGGATAGATATGGGATCAGGGAAGTATATACCTCAACTAAGGGAGTCATTTTAGGGTTTACAAGAGACTTGAGTATAAAGGGGATCCCAGGTCCAAGGAGAGATCCCCAGATTGTTCTCTGGACAGAGGAGAGGGTGCCTGAACGGGCCTTGGCCCACAAACATACTGATGAACATTTTGCATATCACGATAGAACCCTCATCTGGAGATGGAGGGAGATGAAGGCGGAGACCCACGTCGGAACACTGGACCTAGCTCCCTAGGTCCAAACGAGAGGCAGAAGGAAGGAGAACGTGAACAAAGAAGGCAAGAGCAGAGGAAACTTTCATCCGATGTTGGATGGCGATACAGACGAAGACCCATATTGGAGCACCGGACTGGGCCCTCCACGGTCCAAATGAGGAGCAGAAGGATGAAGAAAATGAAAAAAGAAATCAGGACTGCGATGGGAGCCATCACCCACTGATACAAGGGGACTGATCTAATGAGAGTTCACCAAGGCCAGCTGGACTGGAACTGAACGAGCAGGTAATCTAACCAGATTCTCTGAACGTGACCGGATTCTCTGGATGTGGTTGGCCCATAGTCTTTCTGAAAAGCCATTGACAATGACACTGGGACTTGTTTCCTCTGCATATACTGGATTTTTGGGATCCAGTCTGTTTGGATACTCACCTTCCTGGACCTGGAATGAGGAGGGAAGAACTTGAACTTCCCACAGGGCAGGAAACCCTGACTACTCTTAGGGATGGAGAGGGAGGAGGAGAGGGAGTGGGGGAAGTGGAAGTGGGAGGGTGTTGGGAGGAGGGGCGGAAATGGAAACTTTTATAATTTAATAAACTTTGAAAAAAAGATCACAAACATGCTTACATAATTTGTAAAATATCTGTATTACAAGAGAAATCATGAACAAAATGCAGAAAATAGCAACCACTAGTTTAAGATATATTATTTATAACATTTTGGCTATTTCTTTACTTTGTATATATTTTTAAATAATAATTATATATTACTTGCTTATTGACCTTCCTCACTAAAATGCACTTTTTTAATGTTAAGTTATAATTTATTTATGGGCATGCTAATAAATAATTCTTCTTTTCATTTTTATTAAATAAATTTATTTATCTATTTTACATCAAGACTGTAGTTTTCCATCCTTCTTCTCCTTCCATTCCCTCCTCCCACCTCTCCTACACCCGACTCTGCCTACCCACTCACACTCAAAATTCACTCCTCTCTTTCTGGTCAGAAAGGGGAAGGCCTCGGATGGGTATCAACAAAGCATGGTTTATCAAGATGAGGTAAGGCTAAGTTCCTACCCTTGCTTTAAGGCTGGTCAAGGCAACACAGTAGGAGGAACCAGTTTCCAAAAGCCAGACAAAGCATTAGGGACAACTCCTGCTCCCACTGCTAGGAGTCCCACAATTAAACCAAGCTACATAATTGTCACACGAATGTAAGGGCTTAGGACAGTCCCATGCAGGATTCCCGACTGGCAGTTCATAATCTGTGAGCTTCTTTTTAAAGCAAGGTCTTTGACTTTCAAATTTTACATAGATGTTAGAAGATGGTACAAACTAAATGGCTCAGTATATATTTTTGGAGTGTATGAAATAATAGACAACGAGAAGCAATAAAAAGACTAGTTTTTCAAATACTTGAAGCAAATGTTCCCCAGTGAGGAAGAAGTGGTAAAATGCAATTAATAAGATAAAAAGATAACTGTGGCAGGTGTCCATAGGAAAACATTTAGAAAGCATCATTAAAAATATTGCAGGAGTGAGATCTGTGCCATTATCAGGAGCTGTAAACTACTGGTGCAAAATATTGATATGAGAGAATGTTCATTTTTGAGTATGCTTCAATATGTTTTTTAACAAATCTACATGGCTCCACAAAATTTAAAAATAAATAAAACTAAGAGCATTAGAATAAAATATATAAGACTAACTTGTATCTATTACCATTATGAGATAATACAGAAATTAACCAAATGATAGTATCTAAGTCTTCATCATTTCTTATAAGATCTTAAGTGATCTCATTCTCGTCCATTTCCTTCCTCTTCAGTCTATCCTTGAACACAGAGCTGCTCAATTATACTCGGATTTCCCACAATACTGGGTTTTGTTTAGTTCCTCCCTCTTGTTTTTTCTTCTTAACATCCTGCTTAAAAGTACCCATTGTCTAGCACCATGCTCCACCAACACTTGATATGTAGTAATTACTTATACTTAGGCTATGATGAGACATCTTAAAACTAAATAACAAACTGTGTTTTGTATCATTTAAAATATTTTTGTGTCATTTGTTTTCAATGAATTTTAATCAACCATGATTTTCTACCACCAGATAATGGTGATTTTGAAAATACCCATTTACTAAGTTATATAGACCTCCTAAATATTGACACTCTTAATTTTATAATATCAAAAAGTCTTCATTGTTATCCTTACCACTAATCACATTAGAAAATTCTCCAAGTATTTGGGAGCCATCAAGCTCATGATAGATTAATTAACAAGAATTCCAAAATTCTAATACTTAACTTGAAATCTCAAATATCATTATTAATGGAAACAAGGGTTGTCAGTTATTATTCTTGAAGTAACAATCTCACTTCATTAATTTTGGGGAAAGTATCTGCCATGCATCCAAGTCTGAATAATAATAGTTTATTCATCAATCATCCTTTCAACTAAAGATGATGTTCCATTAAAAAAAATGGCCTGTTGAGTTCATAGCACAACTGAATGCACAAGTACTTTTCCTTGAGACAGTCATCATACTTCATTCTGCAGAAGCATTTTATATGCTTCCATTTCATTAAAGAGGACGTGTATACAGATGTCAAGCTTTAACATAATTATTTTTCCTGCTTGATAGAGGAGTTTCTTAAGTGAAATTTTCTTCATTAAAAATAAACGCAAGTGTGTGGCACTGAAGAATACAGTAACTAATCCTAAAGCCTTGCTTCATGTCAGAGATTCAGAATTTTACCCTTCATCGCTTTTATCACACTTATTGTAAGGTCAAACACAATAAGGAAGACAATTGTTTTAGGATTATTTAATGATGATAGTGTTAACAGATCTCCTAAATAAGTCTTTGAGACTTTCAACAGAAAACCATGTCTACAAAACAGAAATTTATAAATAGTCAATGTTTATCTTTGTCCAGAAAAAAATATACACACACACATGTATATATATATATATATATGTATATATATATATATATATATGCTAATGGGAATAGGTTAATTGCAAAGAGAGGAATTGGTATAAAATTGAGATACAAGATAACTAGTAACTTAAAATGAATGTTTGGAGAAGTTGTCCCCTACCTAGATGCTCATTAGGATTTCACCAACAATAAATTAACTAAATTATTGAATTCATTATAAGTAAATGATACTTGTTTTTCATAATAAGGCACACACTGCGAATGTTTTCAGATACTTCTGTTTCATGCTTGCATCCACTGTTAGCTTTTGGTCTTGATTTCAGGATGTGGTACTACTTACATTTTAATTTCCTTTATTTACGTTTTTTTTTTTCTTCTTAGAACTGGCAGAAAGCCTTCTGTCAGAAGATTAGCTGGATACTTCGTGAAAACAGAGACCAACACGTCATCAGTTTCATGTCTGTCTGTAATGGTAAAGGCTCCATAGAACTTTTTGATAACTTGAGGCCGTAAAATTCTCCCATTGTTACTTGGACCTGTTTGTCAGTATCACTTTCATCTCCACAGCCAAGCTCTTTTTAGATTCCTTTAAAATCATGAACTCAAGGTTCTAGTATTTTTTCTCTCCTCTGATGTCAAAATCTAGGATAAAGACATCCACAAATCGAAATTCACATGGGAATTTAGCTAATGTCTGGGAAGTCTCATTAGCAAGTGGAAATTTCACATAGAAAACAGTGGCACTAAGTTGAAACACATTTCCAAATTTGTTTCATTAAATTTGATTTGCCCTGTCCAGATGGTGTATGTCATTTAGAGTACTTCCAAGAACGAGTTAATGATTCCAAGGTTATTCAAAGGGGTGTGGTTAACACCAGCAGAGGAACAAGACTTTGGTCCTCATGGATAAGCATCTCTATTTATATTAAACTCTTTCTTGAAGTAGCTGAATTCAATTGCGTGGGCCTCTGCTTTCTTAACTAATTAAATAGGACCACAAATCTAACAAATGCCACCGTTTCCAAACAAAAGACTATATTGGACAGTAGATTGAGGTTGAAAATATTTAAATGTTTAAAATAAGTAATAGCTGATCTAAAGAAGCACAGTAAAGTCTGATATTTTTAGAAAGAGAAATATTTATAGAATTAAGAGGAAAAATTTTTAAATAGGTGTAACTTTATTTTGTCATTTGAATTTTTCTATTCTGAAAGTATCTGTCATGCCAATGGAAAAAATACTACATTTCATTCATAGTAAGGAAAACAAAAGAAATGTTTCTAGGTCCTTCCTTACATAAAAGAAACACTTGTATGCTCACCTCCATTCTTCCTTCTCTTAACAACCACAAAAAGAAGAAAGCATACATTGTAACCATATAGAACTTTCTGTATGTCAGCTAACAGATTTCTACAAATAATTACTGAGTAGTTAAATCATAGTTCAAGATCATTAATGACATGGGGCAAGTCATCCACTTGCCCTGTGTACCCAGGGCACTCCCAGTCACATAATTGTTCAGTAGAAATGAGTGAAACGGTGAGTCTATCTTTATAGCTAAACTATACTTTATAGGTAGCCGATGGAGATGGTGCTGATCTGTCTCTGATTTGACAGTATAAAATATGCCATCTCATATGCGATCTCTATATGACGTTTTTATAGACCTATGTTACTCCTACCTCTCTTCTTGTTACCAAACTTCAAAGGATAATGTGCAGCTTATACACTTTATTTCTATAATGCTGTTTAAGAATCTAATTTAACATCTAATAACAGCATAGGCAGACACTGAAGAATTACAAAAAAAGTAAGTGAAATTTCTTCATACCAATGTTGAAGTTAAACTTGGTTTGGTTTTCTTTGTTTCTCTGTATTTTTATGTTGTTATTATTTTTGAGATATTCCTGCTCAAGGCTTCATGTATAATCAGTTCCAACTTTTTAATGACATATATTTCAATCCCACATCTCATTTTCTGTTATTCTTTAAAAATCAGGGAAAAAAAATTTGATTTGTCAATTAGAACATATAAAACATATAATTTTTTATTTCAGTAATACAATAAAAAGGTAACCTAAAACAAACATTCATTCTCTATTTGTGACTCTCTGGCTACAAGACGACATTGAACATTTTTGCTCTCTTTCTTCCAACAAATTCTCTAGTATTCTGTGAAAAATGATGTTATGCATAATCTGTAAAAGGGCAGAAAGTAAATATTTTAGGTTTCTTATACCTAAATAGAAATCAGAATATTATGAATGCACTTACACTAAAAAGAAAATAAACATACTCCAAATGTAATGAAAAAACTAAAATGTAACTGAAAATGTTTTCACACCACATTAAATTATAAGAATGGAACTGCTTATGTGTAAGGAAAGCATCTCATTTAGAGATCAAAGCTCCTTATTGTTAACATTTATTAAAAATCCATTAGTTGATACTGACCCATAACAAGATTTTGTATGTTTCATCTTCACATATATTTTCTCACAAATACATCATACACGTGATATTCAAGATGCTAAAAATTGCATTATGTTGTATATGTTATTATTGAGAAATGATGGAATGCCATACACACATATATATGTACATACTGAACACTGCTGCTGTAGGACAAAGTAATCCATTGAAAGTGAATGTGTGAGTGTGGCTATCACAATAATTTATTTTGAATCATAATTGAATTTTATCCAAATTTTATGTCATAGAACAGTTAGTAAAGATGTGAGAGCTGTTTTGTTTATGGACTGAATAAGAAGTGGAAAAAAGATGGATTTCTCCCATTGATCCATGATCTCAACTATACAGTATGCTCCTGCATTATAACCATGATTACAATTTATGTCCATAGTTCAGTGCTATCCAAGGAAACACAGTCAGAAAAGATAAAAGGCTGGTTCCTTCTACTAGGCTTATTGTTTACTGACTCCTTCCATCCCTTCTGCTGTAAGCTTTCAATTTTCCTTCCCTTATGTTTCTCCCAGAATTGCTAAGCTAATTACACTTCAGTGTAGTGAATGTGTTGCTGCTATCTGACAGGCAAACCACAGTCCCATACCAACCACTATTTCTGTTTATTTAAACTCTACCACCTCCACTCCACAAAATACCACCGTATAAAACAGCACTCACCAGAAAACTGATAACCCTTTCATAAGGTGGAAGGTGGAGTGTGTGTGTGTGTGTGTGTGTGTGTGTGTGTGTGAGAGAGAGAGAGAGAGAGAGAGAGAGAGAGAGAGAGAGAGAGAGAGAGAGAGAGAGGAGGGGGGAACAGAATGAGATTATAGACAGGTGATGGTAAACATAGAACTCACTAGTACAGTGCACATAAAAAGAAAACAGGAAATAAATCTGGAACCTTAAAGAAAAAACAATTGTAAATAGATATATATTCATGAAATGATGTCTCTATAAACATTAAGGTGCTTGGATATGTCTTTGTGTTTGTGTAAATAGTGTATTTGAGATTTTTTCTCTACTGAAAAAAGGAATAACATTTATTTCATTGTAGCTCAAAATTAGCATTTTATAGAACAAAAACTGGTAGAAAACCTTAGCTGTTAATGTTGATCTGTAATGACATCTTACACATTTTCAGGTAGAAAATAAAAGCAAAAAGCACAGTTACATGTGCAAAAATTAAATGAGCATAAATTTGCACATAATCTGCTAAATATTTTGTATTTAATTATCAGAAAATACAATGGAAGAATCCTGTGTCAAGAGAAATAACATATTCTATTTACAGACTTTATAACTGAATATTTTCAATCATTCTCAGCATCTTGTTTTCTTACATAAATCCTTTTAAAGTAAGCATAATTATCTCTGAATTAAAGATGAGAAAGCAATGCAAAGTACAGTATCAGAAATGACATACTAAAGACTTATTTTCTTCATAAGTATGTACATCATGGCACATTCTTAATATTAACTTCACATTGTCCATTGTTTGAAAATAGCATGTGAATTGTGGATGATATATTTATACTCCTAGAATTATTCTTCATCCAATCCTTAGATATACTTACTATCAATAACTGAATATAACAGCATCATTTTAGTTGTTCATATCTGTTATATCAAAGAATATTAAAGCTGGAATTACAATATGACACCATCTCATTCTGTTATAACAAAAGGGGAAAAGAGACAATGAAAGGTGAAATGAATTGTTAAGAGTCACACAGTTATAAGACTCAGATGTCTCAGTTCTGAATGCAGGTTTCTCCCACTCTATCACATATATTCCATTTCTTATTTTTTTCTGTCTTTCTTGTCTTCGATATATCGACTTACCAGGCATACCAGCTTTATATTGCTTTCATTTTCTTTTAAACTTCACTCATAATAATATATTTCATGGCCTAAAATCCACAGACCTGGGACTATTATTTTTTAAACTTAAATTTTGTCTTCTCTACAAGTTGCTTTCTGGTCTGAGTCACACTATAGACTGATACAGATTAACTTATTAAAAACATCAGCTGTCACAGTCATTCCTACACACAAAATGTTGTGACAGTATAGTACTTATAGTATTTTTTAGAACAGGCTCATCACTCCTTTTATATTTGCCTATTTGATCACTATAAATACATGTGAGCAAAATTATGGTGAAATGAGACAAAAAATTCTAGTCCTTCTGGCATTCATCTGCCCTGAAAGCCCCGAAGAAAGAAATGTTCTTCATTTATTTCTGACTTTATTCATTTCATTCTCATTTCTTTTCATACTCTCCTATATTTCCATTAACTTGAAAAACACCAATCATCCATAATTTTAGATCCAGCTTTAATTTTTTTACTGGTGAAGACATTCCTAAGGACCTCAGTTCACAGAACTGTTATTTTTCTTTGTTTTTAAATAAAGTAATACAGTATTAACAGTAGCAGATGTTATGTGGAATTAATATTTCTTTCATTTTTCTTTTTTTGGGGGGGGGAGTTGAGACAGGTTTTCTCTGTAGCTTTGGAGCTTGTTCTGGAATTAGCTATTGTAGACCAATCTGGCTTTGTACTCACTGAGATCCACCTGACTCTGACTCCTGAGTGATGGGATTAAAGGAGTGTACCACCACCACCAGGCAGAATTATTATTTCTTAGCCTTCACGCATATTCAGTTTCTAAACTGACTTTAGAAAACTTTTAAAAATGTCCAAACCTAAAACATATTGTTTTCCTTAGTCAATTAGTGTCTATTGAGCACAATTATATGTTACCCTTGGTATGTGAAAGAATATCTTTGTAAGATAATATGATTCCTGATTTTATTGATTCAATAGCATTTCCCATAACCAGGTGTATACATTGTTTCTTGATGGTGTCTAAGAATTTTAAGGTATTATTTAGATTCTAATATTGATTTATTTATAATTAAGAAATAATTTCATTTCTGTGGTTTGTTTTCAAAATTAGAATATTCAAGATAAACTAAGAAGTATATTTAGAGTGACTGCCATGTTATAGCAAGATGCTGGCATTATATTGTTATCATTTTGGTTTTTCTAAACTGATAATGTGATATACTGTCTATGCAGAAAGTAATGAGAGAGACAATCAAGTTTATACATGACTTATAAAATGGTTGTTACATAGTATGTGTTGTCTGGGTTAACGTTTGACAAGAAAATTTCACTAAATGAATTCAACATTAATATGTATTTGGATTTAAATAAATAGAATAAGCTTTTGAAATCTTCATTAAAATGTCCAAATATTATTCAAATTACTGTTTCTTATTACAGCAAATGACATTACATAGAACGTTAAATCAATTAATAAAATAGGACATGGCTTTAATGTAAATTTAACATGTGGGCTTTTTAGATGAAATTCAATGTGCAGATACTAGATTTCAATTGTATAGTACTAAATAAATGTCCTTAATGCAGAAAGGAAAATAACTTTAGCTAAATAATTAATTGTTTCTAATGTGTTATTGTCTGATAAAGCAGTATAAATATATGAGTAAGCAATTATTTTAAAGACACACTGAAATGTGGAACATCAACATCAGAATGATTCACTACTTGCCAGTACATATTTCAATTCCATTCCCAATATGGACATGCTCTTTGACTTTGGAAAATGTCACTATAAAGTGGCATTCATGGAACCCCAGTTGAACATAAAAGGTTTGCAAATTTATGAAACTAGAAATATTAGGGCCATGTTGACAGAAAGCTGCCTCTTAGTCTCTGCTACCACATTCAAGATTCATGCTCAGCTTCAAAAATCTTTCCTTTGGGGAACATGGTAGGTCAGAAATGCCAAGGTATTTTCAATAAAACATTTAGAAACACATAAAGCAGAAACTGAAATTATTTTCTACATAAGATATCTTTGTCATAAATCACAAATAAAAGATAATATAAAGCACCATTTAATTAAATGTCACTCAGTATTCACGATTCATCATTCTGATAAGTGCTAGATTCAAAATGACTCAAAACGGTTGAAAGTAGCTAATAGGTTCAGACAGAATTAACATTAGTATGCAAACACTAAAACTGGAAGATAAGAATGTCCAGAAGAAGGAAAGTAAAATTCTGGAAAGGATATCATTTCATTTGTATCTCAGTTATGCTTTGAAATCTATATATACTCTACCCAAGGTTTGTGGTGTTTTCAGGAATAATATGCTATTACCTGGTTCTGGCAGGTAATCAAGATGAATGGAAAGATTCTTTGCCATTCTGAGAGTCTTTGGGACTTGCCTGATAAACAACTGATGAGGAAGTATCCCATAATTGACATAGGGAAATTTGTTTAATAACCAATAGCTAGTAGCTGTAACATTTAGGCATGCATGCTGTTGCCCTTCTAAATCCCATAATTTTGAATTGGCTTACCAAGTCCATTTGGATCTGGATTGGAAACATTCTCCCTGTTGGCCTGGTTGCCCAGTGCCAGGAGGTTTAATGCAGGTTGCAGTAGGGAAAAGGTCATTAATAATCTTACCAAGCTAAGAATCATTTAAATTACAATTCAAACCTACCAGGTAAAGGAAGCCATTTCTTTTTTTTTCTTTGCAACACTGGCAACTGTTATGAGGATAAGCAAGTACTTTATGATTGTTTCAGAGGCTTGTTCCACATGACAGAATTCCTGCCTTGTATTATAAATGCAGCTATAAACTCATGACTAAGAAATACTTATGGTCTAGGGAGAAATTCCTACTGTTGTTTACCTAAATGGACACAATACCACATTTCCTTCTACATATGTATATTTATACTTAAAGACAAATGCTACTACTCTGTCTAAACTAGATGGACGTTTTTTTCTCAATGAACATCGACAAATACAAAGATATATCTCAAGTTCAGGGAACAACATAGAAGAGGGTGAAAAGAATGGGATTATAAGAAGTAGAGAAATGAAATTCTGTCTTCTTGACAAGACAGCCAATGAAATCATGTTCTCATAATAGCAACAGCTGCGTGAGCAAGATTGAACTTCTCAGCGGCCCCAAGGAGATCAGGAAGAAATCAAATAATCCTACTCTTCCCTCCTGCACGATGGGCGGGCGACTAATGGATGCTGAGGGAGGTTTCAATGGGAAGTAAAGACTCTATCGTGGTCATTAGATCTTCTGGATTAAAGAACCATGGGTCTGGTCAGCTTGGACTGAGGAATTGGCTGTAACTAACAAAATACTAAAATGAAACTTGCTTTTATGGGACAATTGATACTGGTTAGCTAAAGTTTAGAAATTAGTGCTAATTAAGAAGAGACACACAGTCTTGAAGCAAAATCTTTCCAGAAGTATTTCCTCAGGGTCAGCACACAGATGAGTCACAGATGAGACTTTACACTGTTGTATTTGGTGTTTGCTATCATTTTATGTAACTCTTCCCTAGTTCATCCCTCTTGAAATAATAACGTAGTTTTTTTTTTATTTTTACAAGAATCCACAGGAGGATCTTGATATTTTAGGGAAATGTTAGACATTTTAGAAAAATTTTTGAAAATTAAAAGGGATGTTTTAAAATGGATGATATTTTAAAGTATTTGAATTTTTAGACTGTGAACTTTTAAATATTATGTTTTACTGTTATGATATGCCATGTTGGGGACAAATGAGAAAGGAAAGGATGTGATTAAACTGTGATGTGTTTGTATATAAATTGACAAGGAGTCAATTGTTCTGGGTAGTTTTTATGTGAGCTTGACAGAAACTAGAGTCATAGGACATGAGAAAATGTTTGCCTGTAGGCCAAGCCTGTGTAGCATTGTCTTGATTAATAATTGTTATTGAAGACCCTAGCCTATTATGGGTAGGACTACCCCTAAGTAAGTCATTGTAGAGCATTTATGGAAACAATTTTATCCATCTAGGGTGAACAAACCAGTGCACAACATTCTTTCATAACCTATGTATCAGTTCCTGAATCCAAGTTCATGCATTGAGTTCCAGGCCTGAATTCCCTGGATGAGGGCAAACAAACTGGAAGTTGAAAGAAACCATTTCGTACAAATTTTGCTTCTGGTAATGATGTTTCATCATAGTGACAGAAACCCTAATTAAGAAAAATGCCTCAATCATCTTAAACTATTATGGTGATTCAAATAAATTACATTCTTCAGACTGTTATCCTAAGATCATTCTGTTTCTTTTACTGTTTAAATTGGGTGACTTTGTGTGTGTGTGTGTGTGTGTGTGTGTGTGTGTGTGTGTGTGTGTGCAGAAACACATTTAAACAAAATTTTAATATATGTACTTGGATAAAGAAAGCAAATCATTCAATTTTAGTCAATAATGATAAGAATGGACACAAATCAATAAAAAAAATATTTACAAGAGTAGCTACAATTTACCATGTCACATTTACAGAAAGTAGAATTCTGAGAGGTGTCCAAAGAAATGATTACTCTGAACACTAAGGAAACAAACAGAGGTACAATCACTGCTATGAATAGAGAAGAAGTAATTTTACATTGAGATTTAGTAAGCAAAATTTTTATAAGATTTATTCTGCCTTCAATAAAAATGCAGAAGAATCTTACTAGAATTCGAAGGATTTTGGAAACTTGAAAGATTTCTTGTTAACTCTACATATATATGTTTTTAAAAATGGTAGCATTAAATAAAATCTGAAGTAAATTTTTGGATTTTATTTTCTTTTATGACATGTCAGTACATTTAGCTAGATTTTTACTTCTATTATAGACTATAAGGGAACAGACCTAACCTATTGCACTAGAAAAATTAAAACAAAGCTTAAACAATACTTAAGAAAGAGTTGCATAATGGTTTCTAGGCATTACAAAAAGAGTAAAGAATATTTAATTGTAAAAGCAATCTTTTATTAAATAAGTACTCTGATTGTCCCAAATTGTTTGGAAAAGTTTTGGCTGAGCAGTAAAGTGGGAAATATAAAGAGATTATAATATATTGTCCATAAATTGAAATGAAATTTACCATTCATAAAATTCAAAGTAACTAAAATTCATAAGATAGAATATTGTAGGACAAAGAGCTGTTCAAAAAGACCAAGATTTGAAGACAATTTGCAGAAAAAAATGGGAGTTTGTTTCCATGAAGCCATATGGGAACTGTAAAGTTGTTTATTTTTCCAGCAATGTTACTAAGTTTGTCTTAAGCCAATGCCTAGTGTAGATGTGGTTCTTTACAGATATATAATTAACATACAAGTGTCAAAGTTTCGCAAAGTAATTTACTTACTTCCTCAAATAAAGTTATAAGCTTTAAAGAAAGACCATAAATATTAAGTACCAGTGATTAATGACTCTAACACAACACCAACCACCCAGTGAAAAAGTACCAAGGATGTAAAGAAGAAAACCATGACCCTAGATGGTAAAACTATTAATGAGTGGGAAAAAAATCAAAATAAACAAAGGAAACTAAATACCTAGTAAACAAGACATAAAAATATCTAATGTGTTGGTACACCCAAGAAGGTAGAGAAAAACATAAGCACAGTAGATGGGGGAATAAAATATATTAAAATGAAGCACAATAAAACTATAGATATGAAATACTTAAGACCTATTTTTTAAAGAAAGACTTGATGATGTTATAGATGATTAAATACAAAGAAAATATTAATAAATTGAATATAGAAGTAGAAACTCTAAAAACATAAAATTAAAGGCATAATTTAAAAACCTTACAAGATGAACAAAGGCCAGAATGTACCATCAGGGATAACAGATGTGGCAAGACAACATTGTTGTCTTTCACCATTTTTATTTAGTATTTTGCTGGAGGTCTTCACCAGTGTTCTGATAAAAAGAAAAAAAAAAAACCTTCCTAATCAGAAAAGAAAAGCAAAGGTTTAAATGTCATTACTTGCACATGGCATGATCACTTATGTGGAAAACAAGAAATCTATAAAAATGATACAAGAGCTAATGGGCAGATTTAGCAAAGTAACACAATACAGGAATAATATAAAAAATCATTTTCAAGTCTACATTTTACCCAGGAGGTCTTAGAAAATAAAACATCAAGATATCACTTCTTGCATCATCTGAACTGCTAAATTCTTAGGGATAAACTGAAAAAGAAAGTAAAATCTTGCTGCTGACAGCAAGAACTTGAAAGTTTTGGAAGGGTGATTTCTGTAAAACATACTGTTTTAATAAGTTGTAGGACAATTTTATTAACATGTATTCTCTCCTCATACTTATTTACAAATTATATACAATGATTGTTGTAATTCTAGTCACTCTGTCATGTTTATTGACAATATGAAGAAGGTAGAACAGAATATCCAATTTGGATAATGAACTAAAATTTTGAAAGACCGACTAAAGTTTTTTCAGCAAACACAAATGTACAGTAATTAAAGCAGTATGGTATTAACTTAAAGATAAATAGATTTGTAAATCAGTGGAATAGAATTTACTGTCCCTAAAGAGATCCATACAAATATACTAAATTGATTTTTGTCCACAATGCCAAAGATATTCAATGGGGAAATATATCCTCTTTTCAAGAAACAATGTGAAAACAATGGAGCTCTCATATTCTCAAAGTCCATCCTCAGTTTTAAACTCTTGCTGTAATTTAGACTGTGTTTAAACAAGAATATAGAATGCGCGCACTACAAAACAGCATAGTCAACTTCACCAAATTCTTTAAAAGTTAAAAAAATATACTGTTAAATGTAAGGAGCCACCGGGAGAAATCGCCATTACGAGATGGCGCAGGTGATCCTACAGATTGGAGGTAAATAAGTCCATATTTGGCTTAGTCACGTGGGATTGAGCGCCCTTGCCTGCATATGCGCAACTGAGCCTTGGTTCCCTAGCCTATCCCGAACCTCCGGGCACCAGCAGAATGGTATTCACCAATCAGGACAGTTTCCGAGTCCCTCCACCCTTTAAAAGCAGCTGCCTCTGGGCCTTTAGCTCTCTCTCACTTTTTCCCTCTCGCCTTCTCCTGCTCCTTAGCTCTCTCGTCCCCCATTCCCCCTTCAACCGAGTGCTCCAATAAAGGTGTGATTTGGGAAGGATTCTCGATTTCGTGGTCATTCCTGTTTGCTGGCCAAGCAGCAGCGCCCTGCAGTTAAAATTGGATGGTGGTAGTGCATGTCTTTAATCCCATAATGTGGGAGGCAGAGGCAGGTAGATCTCTGTGAGTTCAAGGCCTGCCTGATCTACACAGTGAGTTTCAGGATGGCCAAGTCTGATACGCAGAGAAATTAATCTTCAGAAAAAAAAAAAATAACAGCAAAAGTACTGTTAAATAAATGAAAACATGAACCACAGATTCGCAGAAAATATTTAGAAAGCATACATCTAAAAGATTTCCAGGTGTAACATACATACATATATATATATATATATATATATATATATATATATATATATATATATATATATATATATACACACACACACACAATTCTTATAATTTGATAATAAAAAGAAAAAATAACGGACACAAAACATTTTAACCAGTACTTTGCCAGAAAACAAATATGTGCAGGCCAAATATGTCCATTATAAAAAGGTATTCAAGAGCTGCTCAATATACTTACTTGGTCATTATGAAAATGCAATTCAAACCACAACTTGATACCACTGTACAATAATTAAAATGTAAAACATTTATAATTTAAGCCATACCAAATATTGGTGAGAATTCAGAGTAATTGGTCCCCCCACACACATTTATACTGGTAATATAAAATGTTAGTAGAACTACTTTGTAACACGATATTTAATAAGTTTTCAGACTTTCTGAAATAAAATGTCATAAACTTAGCCACTTTAAAATCAACATGGAAATTTCTTTTTTTTAACAATTTTAAAATCCAGACATTTTAATCAAGATATCAGTAGCTACAGCTCTGCAGTCAGAATCTAGTAGAGAAAATCCTTTCTTGTTTCTTCTAGTATCTGGTGGCTCCAGGCATTCTTGACTGGTGACAGTACAACTGTAATCTCTGCCACTGTGTTCACACAGCCTTCTCATCTCTTCCGATGTCTTCACTTCTGTTTCTAACAAAGACACTTGTCTTTAGACTTAGGGCTTATCTGGATAAAATAAAAAGATTCCATCTTGACTTAATATTACAGGTAGGGAATCCTTTTCCAAATACTGCTATATTAACAAATGTAGACATAACTTATTGGAGCCCAACAATTACTCCATTACACGTGGTTCCACAGACTCATTAAATCAAAATGTTATTACTACACTTAACATTGAACCAATCATTCCACTCCTAGTTACATCTCAAGAGAAAACAGATATCCCAATGAAGACCTGTATGTGAATATTTATATCAGCCTCAGGTGTTATCGAAAAAATGTTTTCCAATATTTGAAAGGACAGCATTCATTCACATAGATGAATACTATTTAGTAGCTAAAGCAACAGCAGAAGGGAAGCTAATCATTCAGAATTCTCTCAAGTGACTACAACTAGATTAGAAGTCAAAGGAGAGGACATACTCTGTGAAACCACTTATTTTGCAATCCAGGGAATTTTTGCTAATCTGCAATGACAAAAATGGCAGATCAATGGTGAGCCGTGAATATGGGAGGAGGGCAAGAGAGATTATTTAAAAAAAAGTGGATAGTTTTATTAATGAGGCATTTTTGTTATCTTTTAAAAATATATATTGTTTCATTTTTATTTGTATACGTTTTTTACTTACATGAATGTATGTATACTGCATGTTTAGTGCTTAAGCGACCAAGGTAAGACATAAAATCCCCAGAATCTGAAGATAAAAATGGTTGTGAGACTTAATGTGGATGTTGGGGTTAAACCAAGGTAATCTACAAGAGCAGAAATACTCTAAACCATTGAATCATCTCTCAGTCATTTGTTTATTATATTGTTTATAGTGATGGTTTTATATATGTACACAAAGTCAAATACTTCTACTTGTATAATTTGGACACTTTTAGTTTATTTTGAATATCTCTATAAAACCATAAGGATGAATGTCAAAAATTTCAAAATTCTAAATAAAATTCTTAGTGATTTTGCAATCAACCTTCCCTTTTTGGCTTATTAATGAAGGGGTGTTTATGCAAATATAGTCTTGCTATTTTTTAATTCTCTAAGAATCAGTGTGACTTATCAGTCTCAGTGGTGTTACCACTAATCCCACCTGAAATCTATAGCTTACTCCTCTCTTTCTGGCCTCCCTTCCATCACTAGATACAGAAAACATCCCATTCCTCTCTTCTCTCTTTAAGACTAATCTTATGAGTTAAATGGAAAGTTCCTGAATTTATGAAATTTTAGACTAATGACATTTCTCCTACCCAGGAAATTCTTCTTTTTATTTTTTTATAGTCTCTACTTAGAAAAATCTCAGTATTCTAAACATTCTTAGGAAACATAAGCAAGAGCATTTGCTTCAAAAGACATACTTAAAATCTTTAACAGTGTGCTTCATTCTCTTCATTGACCACATTAGCACATCTTAGTTAATTAGATTAGCTATCTGTCCTCTTAGGAAGCTCAGAAAATTTTTCTTGGAGGTGATGAAGTACGGTACCCAAACATATCAAGGACAAGCCCAGAAGTAATGGTAGGTGGTGGAAGATAGACTTGGAGCATATATAGGTCACTAAGAAAGCTAGACCTCAGAGGCTTCTTGGGAACAGGGTTAAATTTGTCTGGTGCCAGCTTAACAAATACTTTCTTCTGGAGAGACATAGCTGAAGACTTGAATAGAAGAACACAGAACTAACTCAGAATTCCTATGATAATTAAGGTGGTTTACATCACCCAATGCCATACTCTTTTTCTATTCAAACATTTTTTTATTCAGAATTCTGAGTTTCTGAAGTCAGAGAAGGTTTACAGAATGAATCATATAGATGTGACTTTAAGGCTAAAAAAATCTATACTCTCTAATAATGTACACTCCTATATGTCACTAAATATTGAAGTTAATGACTATTTGAACATAATTGTAGTTGCCTGCAATCTCATATGTTCTTCAGAGTCTTCAGTTACATATATTTATAAATCCATACAAATAGAATGATCTTAGGTCTAGTGATGCTGTCATTGTAACAATAGAAAAAGGATTCCACCCTTTAAACTCCAATTATAAAGTCTACACTTTTGAATGTTGAGACAATTTCTTTATTGTATGCATCTAGTCCACCTGTGAATATGGTTTGCAAAGGCAAACTAACAATTTTTTTTACATTTTTATTGATATTTGTTGAGCTCTACATTTTTCTCTGCTCCCCTCTGTGCCTCTCTAACTAAACTTTTATTGCATGAGCTCTTTCTAAATCTTGAAGGACCCTAGCAAAGTGTTTATATAGTCACATACTGTATAAAATTTGAGAAAATGTTTTTTCTTTATTTGAAAATATCTCTCACAGCTGTGTGAATTCCAGCTCTTATGGATGGATGGTGATGACACAGGTCCTTAAAACCAGCAGATACCTGAGTTCAAGGGCAACCTGGTCTACAGAGTGAGTTTTTAATGTCCAGGGTTATTCAGAGATACTTTGTCTCAAACAAAACAAACAAACACAAATCAAAACAAAACAAACACAACAAAACAAAACTGTCTAAAACCTAATCTGATGGTTTATACTTGCTATCTAGGCACTTGGTAGCCTGAGGCAAGAGAATCACAAGTTTGAAAACTGTCTAGGCTATATACCAAGTTAGTTACATGACAGTCTGGAACAAACCCTTACAAGAATCCTACATAGGCAGAATGCAGAAACAACCTAGGTGCCCCTCAATAGAAGAATGGTTAAAGAAGGTGTGGAACATATACACATTGGAGTTTTACTCAGCGGTAAAAAACAATGACATCTTGAATTTTGCATGCAAATGGATGGAAATAGAAAACGCTTTACTGAGTGAGGTAACCCAAACCCAAAAAGAGGAATGTGGTATGTACTCACTCATAAGTGGATTCTAGCCATAATTAAAGGACATTGAGCCTATAATTAGTGATCTTAGAGAAGCATAATAAGGTGAACCCAAAGAAAATCATATAGTTATCCTCCTGGATAATGAAAGTAGACAAAATTGCCAGGTAAAACTTGGGTGCCCGGGGGTATGGGGGGAGTGGATGTAAGGGGAGATGGGTAGAGAGAAGGGAGAAGGGGAGGATTCAGGAGAGCTTGGGAGAATGGGATGGGTGGGATGGAGGAAGGGTGGATATGGGAGCAGGGAAGTAAATATCTTAATTAAGGGAGCCATTTTATGGTTTGCAAGAGACTTGTCTCTAGAGGGGTTCCCAGGTCCAAGGAGAGGTCCCCAGATTGTTCCTTGGGCGGCAGAGGAGAGGGTGCCTGAACTGGCCTTGTCCCATAGCCATACTGATGAATATTTTGCATATCACCATAGAACCTTCATTTGGCTATGGATGGAGATAGAGACAGAGAACCACATTGGAGCTTTGGACTTAGCTCCCAAGGTTCAAATGAGGAGCAGAAGGAGGGAGAACATGAGCAAAAAAGTCAGGATCACGAGGGGTGCGTCCACCCACTGAAACGGTGGGACTGATCTAATGGGAGCTCACCAAGGCCAGCTGGACTGGGAGTGATGGAGCATGTGATCAAAATGGACACTCTGAATGTGGCTGGCAATGAAGGCTGACTGAGAAGCCAAGGACAATGTCACTGGGTTTTGATTCTACTGCATGGACTGAATTTGTGGGAGCCTGGTTTGTTTGGATGCTCACCTTTATAGACCTGGATGGAGGGGGGAGGACCTTGGACTTCCCATGGGGCAGGGAACCCTGACTGCTCTTAAGACTAGAGAGGAAGGGAAAATGGAGGCGGGGAGAAGGTGGAAATTTTTAATAAATAGATAAATAAATGAATAAATAAATAGAAAAAAAGAATCCCACATCTTTAGGATATGCAAATGAATGGATAGATATAGAAATAAATGATAGGCAGCATAACTCCACTATTCATTACTTCCTCTGCTGCCATCATTTTCTAAAATATCATCATCTCTCACTTGAGTTTTATCAAAGCTTTTCTAACCACGTACTGAGTCTACCATGGTCTACCCTGACAGCTTTTCAGTGTAGGTAGAAAGAAATTGACACTAATTAGTGTCATCTAGGAAGAAAAGGCCTCAACTGAGAAAATGCCTCCATCAGATTTACCTTTATGTAAGTCTGTAGGCATTTTCTTGATTAATGACTGACTTGAGAGCACTTACCTCTGCTGGCCAAGATGTCCTAAAGTGTATGCTAAAAGGGCTTGGCATGCTATTGGACTGAAGTTAGTAGGTAGTACTCCTGCATTATCTCTGCCTCAATTTATGCCTTATTTTCTGTTCTGAAATCCCTTTATGATGAACTGTAACCTGTACGATTAAATAAACCCGTTCATATCCAAATTGCTTTATCTCATGATGTTTAGCATTGCAATAGAGAGTCAGTATGCCACCATACATACATGGAATTTATATTATTTACCAATCAGTGAAGATCCATATTGTTGAAGCAAGTAATAGACTGTTGGCTCAGAAAATGATTCCTTTAAGTCAGAAAGACATGGTGGGTGCATTATTGAGTCAGATGGCAAAGCCTTGGGTTTATTTTGTGAAAACAATCTAGCTACTATAAAAATAACACAATATATGCTGGCATTACCCTAATTAGCATTCATTCTACTGTTTCCAACTCAGAGTGCAGCAGCAGATAGAAGAAATTGGTTTGCTACAGCAGAATTTCTTAACAAAAATGGAAAGTGAAGGTGGGTTTGCTATGCCAAACTAAGTCTGTATACAGTTCACATGTTACTGAAAGAAACAAAAGGCATTTCCTAATGGTAAGAACATTTTATGTCATTTCAGCCTTTCAGTTGAGAACAGTTGCCTGAAGTGTTAAGAACATTGGTAGCACGAAGAAATCAATTAAAAAGAAAACATAAACAAAGGAAACTGACAGTCTTGGGGATACCCATTTGCAATCACAGTGCTAAGTATGCAGTGACAGGAGGTTAGAGAGCTGGAGGCGAGCCCAGGCTACCTAGAGAGCTCCTCTTGTCTCAAACAAAACATATCAAAACACAGCAACAACAATGAACTCAAGGTAAACAACAACAGTGGCAAAAGCAAATGGCTTCACTTAGTCTTTTTCAGTTTTTGACATGTTCGGAGCCACTCTCATTGCTCAGCCATTTTGACATCAAGACTTAAGAAATTTGCAGTGACTGTTGAATTGAACTCCATGAATGACATTCATAGACTACAAGCAAGAACAATTTTTTTTTCACAGAAATTCTGAAAGGGCAAATTCAGTAAACCTAATATAGAATTTATTAAATGTGTCAAAATCAAAGTTGGTAGAAATATGTGGAACAGAAAAGGGTTAAATAAAAATTAAAGACCTAAAAATGTGAAGTATTTAAAATTTGTATAAATGTGTGGAAGTTTGTTTGAAAAGGTACATTGCAGAAAGTGGGTGAACAAATGAGAAATTTCTCTCACTCTTGTTAGTCATCCATCGTTAAAATTACGAGCTCAATAACCTAGTTGTTTTTTGTTTCTATCAAACAGAAAGCAGTTAAATGACTGTCAAAGATATATTTCTATCATTGTGATAAAAACAAAACAAAGCAAACAACAAAAGCATAATGACCAAAAACAATGGTAAGGAAACTGTTTGGTTCATATTGTGCTTCCAGGTAACAGACCATCATGCAGAGAAGTCAGTGCAAGAAGTCAAATTAGGAACCTAAGAGTTGAAACCTAAAGACAGGAACAGAAGCAAAAGAAATGGAAGGATATTGTTTATTGATTAGATCATGGCGTGCTCATCCTGCCTTCTTATACAACCCAGAACCATCTGACAAAGACATTACCCATGGTGAGTTGAGGTCTCCCATGTCAATCAGCAACTAAGAAAATGTCCTCACAGACTTGCTCATAAGAGAATCTTATGAAGACATTTTTTCCAGATGTGGTCCCCTCTTTTCATAAGTCCATGGTTTATGTTGAGTTAACAAAAGGGTCTAAATAGAACAATATTTCAGAGTCATTTATTTTTATCATGAATATTGAACTCAGATATGAAAGAGAAATTTTGAGAATAATCCTTGTTTCAACCACTGTTTAAAGACTTTGGGAATTAGCTTTGGCTGTCTACTTGATGGTGTTTCTTAATGAACTCAACCTATCATCTCAAGCCAAAGGATCACTGATATATAAAACTTAAAGTGTAAATACCATTTTGAAGATGATTACCTCTGAATAATGAGTCCTGAAAAGACGTTCTATCTAGATCTCACATGACAAAAATCCAAACAAAAATATCCAAGGTTCTCCACTCACTCATTTCTGTTGTGCCCAGATTATGACCCCCCAGAGAGAGACCACCAGAGAGGCCCAGACTGTAAAAATAAAAATTTAGTCAGTGTAATACAAACATGTTTGGAACTCATCTCCATCCCCGTTACCACGAGGCAGAGAGGAGTTGTATCTCTTCTGTGGGTTAAGCTTTTACAGGCATAGCTACAGAGAGATTCTTTGAAGCTGCTTTGGCACAGGTACAAAGATTTTGCTCCCTCCCATTCTGCTAAGTCAGCCTTTTTCTTGTTCTTAGAGCAAGGCCACTGTTCCTGAGTTAGGTCATCTTTAGTAAAGCTTACCCCACAGAGGTAAAGCCTTAAAGATCTTGTCAACTAGATCTTTCACTTCCTTGGTTAGTGTTAACCCAAGATAGTTTATGCAGTTTGTGGCTATGGTAAAAGGTGAAGTTTCTCTGATTTCCATCTCTGCTTCTCTATCTTTTGTGTACAGGAGGGATACTGATATTTTTGAGTTTATCCTGTATCCTGCCACATCACTGAAGGCATTTATCAGCTGTAGGAGTTTTTGGTTGAGTTTTTGAGATCACTGATGTAAACTATCATATCATCTGCAAATAACGAAAGTTAAACTTCTTCCTTTCCAATTCCCTTGATCTCCTTATGTTGTCTAATTGCTATTGCTGGAACTTCAAACATTATGTTGAAGAGATATGGTGAGAGTGGACAGTCTTGTCTTGTTCCTGATTTTAGTTGAATGGCTTTGAGTTTCTCTCCATTTAATTTGATATTAGCTGTTGGCTTGCTGTATATTACTTCTATTATATTTAGATATGATCCTTGTATCCCTAACCTCTCCAAGACATTTATCATAAAAAAAGTCATTTTGTCAAATGACTTTTCAGCATCTAATGAAATGATCATATGATCATATGGTTTTTTCTTTCAGTTTATTTATATGAGGAATTACATTGATAGATTTCCATATGTTGAACCAGGCCTGCATCTCTGGGATGAAGCCTAGTTGATTGTAATGGAGAATGTTTTTGATGTGATCTTGGATTCAGTTTGCCAGTATTTATTGAGGATTTTTGCATCAATGTTCATGAGCGAGATTGATCTGTAATTCTCTTTCTAGGTTGAGTCTTTGTGTGGTTTTGGTATCAGGGTAACTGCAATTTCATAAAAAGAGTTTGGCAATGACTCTTCTGTTTCTATTATGTGAAGCATATTAAGGAGTATAGGCATCAGCTCTTCTTGGAAGTTCTGGTAAAATTCTGCATTAAAACTATCTGGTCCTGAGCTCATTTTTAGTTGGGAGGTCTTTTATGACAGCTTCAATTTCCTCATGACTTATACATCTATTTATCTAGAGAAAACAAGATATTCCAGGATAAAAACAAATTTAATCAATACAAAACCACAAACCCAGCCTTACAGAAAATACTAGAAGAAAAATCACAACCTAAGGAAGCCAACAAAACACACAATAACTCAGACATCTAACAGCCCTCAACCACCACAACTCAAAACCAAAGAAGGGAAACACACAAATTCTAATACCAAAAAAAAGGAGGTAACAAGCACTGGTCATTAATATCACTTAATATCAATGGACTCAATTCACTTATAATGAGGCACAGTTTAAGAGAATGGATACGAAGACAGAATTCAACATTCTGCTCTTTACAAGAAACACATCTCAACCATGAAGACAAACATTACCTAAGAGTAAAGGGTTGGGAAAAGGTTTTTCAATCAATCAGACCTAAGAAACAAGCAGGTGTGGCTATACTAATATCTAAAAAATTGACTTCAAACTAAAATCAATCTGAAGAGATGGAGATGGACACTTTATACTAGTAACAGGAACAATTCATCAGGATGAAGTCTCAATCCTGCATATCTATGTCCCTAATATAAAAGCACCCACATATGTAAAAAAAACTTTACTAAAACTCAAAGTACACATCAAACCACATAAACTAAGAGTAGTATACTTCAACATTCTTCTCTCACCAATGGACATGTCAAACAGACAGAAACCTAACAGAGAAATAAGAGAACTAACAGAGGAAATGAATCAAATGGACTTAACAGACATATATAGAACATTCCTCCCAAATAGTAAAGAATATACCTTCTTCTCAGCATTTCATGGAACCTTCTTGAAAATTGATCACATACTCGGAAACAAAGCAAACTTCCACAGATACCAAAAAATTTTAGTAACCAACTACCTGTGTCTTATCAGATCACCAGGGAATAAAGTTAGAATTTAAAAACAATTCTTCCCCCAGAAAGCCTACAAACACATGAAAAGTGAACTGTCAACTACTGAATCACCTCTGGGTCAGGGAAGAAATAAAGAAAGAAATTAAAGTCTTCCTTGAACTCAACAAAAATAAATATACAACATACCTAAACCTATGGGACACTATGAAAGCAGTGCTAAGAGGAAAGTTCATAACACTAAGTGCCCACATTTAAAAAAATGGAGAAAGGACACATTAGAGACTTAACATCACAGCTGAAAGCTCTAGGAAAAAAGAAGCAGATTCACCCAGGAGGAGTAGAAGACTAGAAATAATCAAACTGAAGGCCGAAATCAACAAACTAGAAACACAGAAAACAATCCAAAGAATCAATGAAACAAAGAGTTGGTTCTTTGAGAAAATCAACAAGATTGACAAACCCTATCTAAACTAATCTAAAGGTAGAGAGAGAACACACATATTTATATAATCAGAAATGAAAAGGGGGACATAACAACAGACACTGAGGAAATTTAGAGAATCTTTAGGTCTTACTACAAAAGACTATTTGCCACAAAGTTGGAAAGTGTAAAAGAAACAGACTTGTTTTTAGATAAATACCATATACCAAAATTGAATCAAGACCAGGTGAACAAGCTTCTACAGCTTTCTTTTTATTAAAAATTTCTACATCCTCTCATTTGTCTCTCACTCCCTCTTCCCCCTCCCTCTCTGTCTCCAGTCCTAAGAGCAGTCAGGGTGCCCTGCCCTGTGGGAAGTCCAAGGTCCTCCCTCCTCCTTCCAGGTCCAGGAAGGTGAGCATCCAAACAGACTAGGCTCACACAAAGCCAGTCCATAATGTAGAATCAAAACCTAGTGCCATTGTCCTTGGCTTCTCAGTCAGCCCTCATTGTCAGCCACATTCAGAGAGTCAGATTTGATCACATGATCGTTAGTCCCAGTTCAGCTGGCCTTGGTGAACTCCCATTAGATCAGTCCCACCGTCTCAGTGGGTGGACGCACCCCTCGTGGTCCAGACTTCCTTGCTCATGTTCTCCCTCCTTCTGCTCTTCATCTGGGCCTTGGGAGCTCAGTCCAGCACTTTAATGTGGGTCTCTGTCTCTATCTCCATCCATCGCCAAATAAAGGTTCTATGGTGATATGTAAAGTATTCATCAGTGTGGCTATGGGATAAGGCCATACTTTTCTATGAAGAATACAATCTCTATGTATCTAAAGAATCTGATTAGCTAACTATAAGTATGACATAGATGACTATTGATCTATAATTCTTAATACCTTTATAATTTAAAGATTAAGACTTCATATTAGCATATTATACACTAAACATTGTGCAACAAATGAGGGCAATGACCTGAAAATGTAAACAATGTATAAGTATCTTGATCAGAGGTAGAAATGTACATTACAATATGATAAATATATCCTAAAGTTGTTTCAATATACAAAAATTTCAAGCAGAGATATAAGCATTCATGCATACAATATGACAAAATAACTTTGCCCAGATATACAAATATTGTAGACAACAATAGAAACACATTCAATATAATTTAAGTTTGTACCAATATACAAAAATCTATACCAATGTAAACTGCCTATAAATAATAATTCACAAATATTCACTCTATTACTCACTATCACTATTGGTGTGAATAAGCTCACAATTTTCCCCTCACTCTTTTTTTTCCCAAAAAGAACCCCGAGCCTACATAATTTCTCCCCAACCTCCAAACCTGTAACAATTATAATTAACCCATAAATGATGTCCATAACCCTGAGGACAAACTTTGTTGGGAGAGGGAATGTCATCTTCTAGAATTACTACCAGATGTCATGGGGGTAATGTTCCTTCTATGGGAATCCTGTAAAATTAAAATGATGGTTAAGTTCCAAGATTACTGTTTGGTATAATTGCAAAGAGTCTGAGTGTTTGGTAAGGTTTTTCTTAGGTTCCTATTTGGAGTTCTAGACATAATATTGTCAAAAAGGGGAAGGAGCATCATTTCAGCAAAGCAAGTTGGAACCATCTTGAGCACCTGGTACTCAAATATGGTCTTATAGTAGCACTATCAGCATCATGACTTCATATCAACCAGGTGGAGCGGTTGTTATGGGGCCCAATCTTCTTCCTGGAAACTTCAAAGATTACTGCAGGGAAATTCATTGTTCATTGTGGAAAACTTAAGCATTATTTATATAGACATATATATTCAATGAAAGGTATGAGCGAGAAAAAAATAGGTAAGAAATGTAAATTTTTTTTTCTAAATTCGTTCTTCGTTCTGTTCCATAACAGATGACTCTTGACATGAGATAGAAACTCTGAATATTTCTTCTAACAACATGCTTGGATGCAGAGAAGGACAAAACCATTGTCCAACTCCAAAGTCAGCTCTATATAAACACACGCACACACACACACACACACACACACACACACACACACACATACATATATATTGATCACCTGTCCTTACAAGTAATATTCCTTTTTCTTGATGATCCTTATTGGATAGTTATTTTTCCATCTGTCAGCATCCAAACATCCAGGGTCTCTTGAATTTTTGAAGATGTGTATTGTCCTGTAAAGACAAGAGCAGAAGCCTGCCCCAACCCTTATGAAGTTTTCTTGCCACCGGTATGATTGTCACCAATGTGGATTAGCTGTGTCATTTCTCTTTTTCAAAAGGTTTATCCTTTTCAAAGCAAATCTTTATTAATTTTAATGGTATCCATAGTTTTTCTTCTCCTGTGGAAACAAGAGCGAAACCCTTTCCCCAACATAGCACATCTCCTGGTTTCCATTGTGAGGTCAACATATTCTTGAAATAAACCGGTTGATTTAATTCAGAAAAAAATCTATAATCCAATATCTCTCTGCTGCCATTGTCCCTTTCTCATTAGTATTAAGAACATTCAAGGATAATAAAGCATTATGCAATCTATTTCTAGGGATATTTTCCATTCCCTTCTGTTTGTTTAACATATCCTTTATAGTTTGAATTGAACTTTCTATAACTTCCTAACTTGTAGGATTGTGTGGTATACCTGTAATACGCTTAATATTATAATAAGAAAAAACTGTTTCATTTTCTAAGAGTCATATGGTGGACCATTATCTGTTTTTATTTGTGCAAGTCTCCCCATGATGGCCATAACTTCTAATAAATGTGTGATTAATGAATCAGCCTTTTCTGAGCCTAAAGCAGTTGCCCATTGAAAACATGAATACATGTCTATGATGTGGAGCACGTATATTAATTTACCAAATTCCATAGAGTGGAACACAACCCTCTGCCAGATCTCATTTTTTGAGTACACTTTGGGTTGCTCCCTGGAAGCAATAGTGTTTAGTTATAGAAAGAGAAAGTAGGACATCTCGCTATATTCTCCTTATCATGTTACCATGTAATAGAAAAATCTTTCTTTAAACCTTTGCTATTAACATGATATTTTATGAAATTCTGAGGCCTGTAACACACTTACAATCAATAATTGATCAATTTCTGTACTACATTATGCTAGAGAACCTGGCAGACTTATAGGGGTTTGAATTTGTACTATGTATATGGGACAAAGCCTATTCCTGATTATATCTTGAACCTGTATGAATAATGAAGTCAATTCTGTATCATCTGGTATAAATTTGGTTGTTTAAATATGCAAAGCAACACTTTCTGCATATTGTGAATCAGTAACTATATTAAGAGGTTCTTTAAAAATCCCTTAGCTCCATGAGACTAGTATATAATTCTGCCTTCTGGATAGAAATATAAGGTCTTTGTTCCACCTTACTTATTTCTTCTGATTTGTAACATGCCTTCCCTGATTTATTTGCATCAGTATAAAATGTACAGGATTGGAGCATCACATACAATTCAGGGAAGAATCCAAGAATTTCTTTTTATAAGGTTAAGCCCATCACTTTTGGGATGATTGCTATTAGTTTCTCCCCCCACCCAAAAAAAATAGCACAAACTCTTTGCCAGGGTTCTTTTCATCCCATAACCTTTTTATTTCATCAGTAGCAAAAGGCACTATAATCTCTGCTATATCTATACCTGCCAATTGACAAAGTCTCAATTTACTTTTTAAATTAATTTGGAGATATTTTCCGCTCAAGTTTTTGATTTTTTATTTGGTTTATGTGGTAAAAAAAAGATCCCTTATAAGATAATATCATCTCTCTGCATTAAAATTCCTGTATGAGAAATTCTGGAAGGCAATATAACTAGAATACAGTTAAGATTTGGATTCACCCTATCTACATGTGCCTCCTGTAATTTCTTTTCAACAATTTTCAATTCATTTTCTGCTTCAGTTGGTAAAGTTCCTGGATTATTCAACACTTTATCACCATTTAAGTTTTTAGATCAGGTTTTATCCCACCACCGGGTGGTAGACTGGAAATGTCTCCTAACAATCTTTGATAGTCATTAAGAGTCCACAACTGGTCTCTCCTAATTTGTGCCTTTTGTGTTCTAATTTTCTGTAAACCTATTTTATAACCTAGATAATTGACAGAATCTCCTCTCTGTATTTTTTCAGGAGCAATTTGTAATCCCCATTTTAGCAAACCTTCCTTTACTTCTTCAAAAAATTCTTTTGAAAGTATCTATATTTGAATAAGATAACAAAATATCATCCATGTAATGGTAAATTATAGACTTTGGAAATTGCTTATATATTCTTTCCAGTGGCTGACTTACAAAGTACTGGCACAGAGTGAGGCTATTGCACATACCCTGTGGGAGGACAGTCCATTGATATCTGGTAGTAGGTTGAGAATTATTATAAGTAGGCACTAAAAAGGTATAGAGAGGAAGCAGTCTTTCAAATCAAAAATAAGAGGCCATCCATTTGGTAATAGAGAAAGTAGAGGAATTTATGATTGTAGAGGGCCCATAGGTTGAATTACCTTGTTGACAGCTCTTAGATCTGTCACCATTCTCCATTTACCAGATTTTTTTTAACAACATATACAGGAGAATTTCAAGGGCTGGTTGATTCTTCAATATGGTTAGCCTCTAGTTGATCTTGTACCAACTGTTCTTAAAGCCTATAGGTTTTCTACATTTAGAGGCCATTGTTTAACCCATTTTGGTTTCTATTAGATCATTCATTCCTATGGGTATCCATCTACCTTCTTTGCATCCTTTTGGACCTTACAAACTTGTTGTTTTCTCAAGTAGATTATAGGGTATGGAGCTAAAACCCTGTGTAAGTCATCTCTAGCAGCTGCTGGTAATGTGGACTCCTGTTCTTGGGCCTTCTTTCCCTGTTTCTCAGCTCCAATAATTTTCTCAATCCTTTCAAATCTTGTTTCTATTGTCTTTTGTAAAGCCTGAATCTCCTAGCCAGTATACATTTCTAGTGATTTCATTGAGGCACATAGCCTCGGGTCCTCATTCTGCACATCTGATTCTAAGGTCTGAAATTTCTCCTTTAAAGATAACACCTAATCCTTGAATATTATTTGCATAGTGTACAGATAGTCTTCCTGGAGAGATAGTGTGTCTGCTAACCAATCATAATGTTAAAAAATTTTCGATTGTCAAATTCAACAGTATGAAATCTTTCAGATAATTTCTCAGAACCCTTAGACATGGATTCTGTTTTGTTTGTCATATTAATATTACCCTTTTTAAGAGTTTCAGTTTTTTCAGGTAGCTTATGATTTTGATGGTATTAATCCTGTCAACTAGCTGTTCATTATTAGTCTGTAAATACTGTATCATTTCTAAAAGTGTCTCATTCTTTCTTAAGGATATAATGTGAAAAAAACCAGTCCCAATATCCAATAAATGGATGTATCACATACCTATATAAGCCTTGCAGAACACAATCCATAATATTAGCAAAAAAAGTTACTATAAGTTTCAATGTCAATGTAGTCTATAATATTTATTTATTAAATACAAGTTAAGAGACCTGGTAAATTGTTTGAGGTGTAATAACTTTTATTTTCCAGCAGATATCATGGTTGCAGAGTGGTGACTAGCAGCAATACAACCAGTGACAACACAAATATTCATGAACCTCTTTAATATCCCACTTTGGTACTGATTAAATATTATGAAATATTCTTTGCTTGACAAATTAAAAGCAATTAAATCAATTCCATATTTGGAGCAGGAAGCCCAGAACTCAAGGGCAGAAAACAGAACAAATTGCTTTGAATAGGATGATGGGCATCAAAGAAGGTCTTTGTGGAGATTACTTTCAATGTGGCAAGACTAGCCATTTGAGCAAGAAGCTGCTCTTGCTTGGCATGCTTGACAGTATGTTGTATAAACTAGACATGCAGGACACACAGGAAAAATGACTGCTAAACTTTGCCAAAACAAAGTGGAAAGGTCTTTGATGTTGTTGCTTCATAGAAGAAAGTGCCAGACATTTTGCAGAGGAAAGTGAGTGACTGACAAACTTTGTCCATAGAGGTGGGCCAGTTCTTCAAATTTACTGCTTCACTGAAAATTCTGCCAGATACTCTAGAACTGCAAGCTGAAGATGGATGCCCTAAAATTAGAGAACTTTGGGTGAATGTCCAGGAAGCCATATGTCTTTACTATTTCTATAGCTTTAGAAGTTGTTTACAATGCACTTCCTGTTTACTCACATAGTATTATAACTTTCTGGAGTATTTGTTGAAGTATTAGACTAGATAGCTATAATTACAATTTTTCTTAGTTAAGATAAAAATAGATACAAATCTTTAGACTCACCAAGATAAGATAGATAATTGTTTCCTCTAATTTTGTCAAATACAAATAGACTAAATGTTGTACCCCTAATTCCTGCTTGATAACTATTTTATTACATGTGCTTTTACTATGTCAAAGTAAAAACTTTCGTTTTTGATTAGATAAAAGTGGCAAATGTTGTGATATTTTGTTTGTGTGCTGATAAATAAAGCTTGTCTAGAAACTGGAGGGTGGAGTTAGCCACTAGTTAACCATAGAGTTCTAGAGATACGTACAGGCAGACAGGAAATGATGAGGCATGGCAAAGACAGAATCTCTGAGTTTTTAGTCTGAGCAGTTGGAGAGTTAAGAGGTGATTGTGGCTGGGCCTTTATTTCTCTGATCTTTTAGCTTTTACCTCAGTTTCTGACTCTGGAATTTTATTATTAAGACTAATTAAAATTATGCTTCAGTTCCCATGACCTGTATCAGGTGACTCAGTTGTCTATAAGTCCAGTTTTAGAAAATTCAATGACTCTGGCATTTGCAGACACACTTTAGCCACATATTACACACAGACATACATATACAAACACACACACACACACACACACACACACACACACACACACACCATGTACACATAATTGGAAAATAATAGAAAGAAAACTTTAAAGTCCCCAAAATTACTAATAGTGCTTTAATTTAGGAAATCACGTTAAATATTTACTATGACTAAAATATACAAGGGATGAAACTGTTCTGTCTTACCTTACTAACACTTATCTAGGGCACTGAAAAGTGCTAGCTGTTCTATTTCTCTACCTAAGCCTTTCTCTACTTAACTCTCCCTCATCACCTATACCAGAGTATACCTTTATTTGGCGAATAACCAATAAAGAAAGGAGAATGCATGCATTATTGATAAGCTTGCTTCTGAATTAAAAATCCAGATACATGCATGTATATAAATAGCCTACCTTTACCTGTAGAGATGACACTGTTTTAATGAAAAAGAAAAAACTGCTGTGATTATTTGTAGAGTTATACTTCGCCAAATTTAATTGCAACATAAATTGAGAGAAAGAATATAAACTTCAAGATACACAATGAAGAATAGCTTTCCCTCTTCTGGCTTCTTTTTGAATAATAATTCTACTGAAGAAGAGAAAATCCAAATGAGGGAACAGTTTGAGGATAGTTCACTTACTTTTTGATATTCAGAACTGTCATTAACTTTTGAGTCATTAGCTCATTTTCTGTCCTGTGGTGTGCCCTCATCCTGAAAAATTTCTTGATAGGACCAAATAACTACCCCCAATTTTTCCTTTGTCAAAAGTTCCTTTCTATGTTTGTTCGAAAACAGAACTGCAAGTGGAACAGTGCCTAACAACTCACTCTTTGCATTATTCACAACCAAGCTTCAAACAAAGCTAATAAGAGGAAATCAGAGAAAATGCACTATTAGATTTATTCTTTTTGAAGAGGGCAGATAGGAATGCTAGCTAGCTGCCCTGATTTTTCCTGAGCATACAATTTATGTAAATACAAGGCTGGAAACCTATGGGCATACTTCTATAAGTGTGTGGGAAATGCACTGTTATTCTTTTTGGTAAAATTATTTGAGAACACTGTTACTGTGAGGCTATTGTTTACTTGCCACCATTAGCAAAATCGCTCAAAGTCTAGTAGATGTTTTTAACAACCATGTATTTCTACCTGTTGGCAGGGTGGAGTGAATACTGGTGTCTTCTGCAACATGCTGGAAATAACTTAAGGAGAGACACTGGAGTCCCAGAACACATACTACTCTGCAGTTCTAGCTGACTTGTATAAATTATTTTAAGTCTCAAACAAATATCACAATTGTAACTAGAAGGAAGGGAACTTAATTCAGCAATCAAGTTTACATGAAATTTAGCAAAATGATTTTTCTTCCTTGTATCATTCCTGTTGAGGTCCAAAAATGTTCCATTTGAGAGCCTAACAGATGATAGACAGCCTAACAGTAAGAAGCACCTTGTCAAATTACTTCCGACAAACATTAACAATACACCAAGGAAAGAATTCTGCTCATTGGAGCAGTTTATTTTGATAAGCAATCCCCTCTTTGATTCAGAATGTCTTAACAGACAAAAATCATTACAGTTGTGTGTCAAGGATTCACTGATTTTTAAATATGATTGAACTTTAAATTAGCCATGAGGAACTATAGTACAGTAATTATTTCAACCTTTGCACATATTACTTCAAATAGTTAACACAGCAGTCTCCTTTGTCTGACAGTTTGCATTCCATAGTTGGAGTTACTTGCTGGCAACTACAGTCTAAAAGTATTATAGGGCACTCCAGAAGTAATTGATTCAAGAGTCTTAAATAATGCACCATTCCAAGTAACAAGACAGAATATCCTCCCACCCTGTGCTATTCTACTATGTCCTCTATCATCTTGCCTGAGATATAAATCATACCTTCATTTCTCATATTTCAAGATTATATATGTTCAGTGTTGTTTAACAGTGATCTCAGTAATGGTATTTACAATCATGGCTGATGTGGGAGTTCTCTCTGTGTGTTGCTTGTATTGGTTAATGAATAAAGAAACTGCCTTGGCTTGATAGGGCAGAACTTAGGTAGGCAGAGAAGACAGAACTGAATTCTGGGAGGAAGAAAGCAGAGTCAGAAAGACACCATGGATCCGCTGGAGACAGATGCTGGGAATTTTACCTGGTAAGCCACTGCCATGTGGCAATACACAGATTAATAGAAATGGGTTAAATTAAGATGTAAGAATTAACCAATAAGAAACTAGAGCTAATGGGCCAAGCAGTGATTTAAGTAAGACAGTTTCTGTGTGCTTATTTTGGGGCTAAGCTAGCTGAGAGGCCAGGACAAACAAGAAGCCCTCCTTGCAACACATGGCATTTACTGTACAACTTAGGTTTTAGATACAACCTAGATGCCCCTCAACCAAAGAATGGATAAAGAAAATGTGGCACATTTACACATCAGATTACTACTCAGCAATAAAAAAAATGACATCTTGAATTTTTCATGCAAATGGATGGAGTTAGAAAACACTATCATGAGTGAGGTAATCCAGACTCAAAGTTATGAATATGGTATGTACTCACTCATAAGTGGATACTAGCTATAAACAAAGGATACTGAGTCTGTAGTTCATGGTTCTAGAGAAAGATAATAAGGTCAATACAAAAAACAAACAAACAAACATATAGATCTGCCTGAAAAGTAGAAACAGACAAGATTTCCTGACAAAATTGGGAGCATGGGGGTGGGGGGAGAAGAGAGAGTGGAAGGGGAAGAGGATGGAAGAAGTGGAGGGGTGAGGAGACTTGAGTGAAAGGGACAGTTGTGAAGGAGGAAGGACAGAGATGAGAGCAAGGAAAAAGATATCTTGATTGAGGGAGTCATTACATGGTTAGCAAGAAAACTGGCTCTAGAAAAATTCCCAGGCATCCACAAGGATGACCCCAACTAAGGCCCTAAGCAATAGAGGAGAGGGGACCTGATCTTGACATTCCCTATAGTCAGACTAATAAATATTTTAAATATCACTAAAGAACCTTCATCTAGCAACTGATGGAGAGACAGAGACTCACATTGAAGCACTGGACTGAGCCTTCAAAGTCCAGTTGAAGAGTGAAAGGAGTGAGAATATGGGCAAAAACGTCAAGACCTTGATGGGTACACACATTGAAACAGTCTACCTGAGTTAATGGGAGCTTACAAACTCCAGCCAAACTGGGAAGGAACAAGCATAGGACCAACCTAGTCCCTCTGATTGTGGTTGATAGTTGCATGGCTGGGGTAAGCTGAGGGGCAACTGGCAGTGGTACCAGAATTTATCTATACTGCATGTACTGGCTTTTTGTGAACCTATTCTCTTTAAAAGGATATCTTACTCAGCCTAGATATAGTAGGGAGAGCCTTGAATCTTCCCCTAAACAACATGCCTTACCCTCTCTGAGGATTTGATGGGGGTGGGGTGGGAGGGTATGCATATGGAAAGGGTGGAGGGGAAGGAGTGGAAATTTAGATTGGTATGTATAATGAAAAAAAGAGTTTGTTTTCTTTTTTAAAAAAATAAAAAATAACTGAAATTTTAAAAAAAGAAAAAGGACAACAGTAGCCAACACTATACTTTCTATTTTTATGCTTTATCATAAATTATCATTCATCTAACTTCTCATCACCCAAGAAGCTTACCTTGATGTGTCATCACAAGAAGGAGCAAAATATAACAGAGACACCATAATCCACTAACTTATTTTTTACAGTAATGTGTACCTCTTCTATTTTGTGACTATCTATGTATAGTAAGCTCTTACTCTAATTTATTAATTAAGCTTTATTTGTTCAAGTTATATTGTGCATAAGAAAAAACATAGTATTCACAGAGCTTAGTGTTGTCTAAACTTTCACAAATCCACTGGGGTATTTAAAAAATATTTTTCATACATTAATGTTTGCTACTCTATCTGCATTGCTCATGGATAACTCAAAATCAATAACTACATTTTTCAATTATATTAAACATTTTATTATTTTGTCTCAAGTAGACCAAAATAAAGTATGTGGATAATATAAGAGAAAGTTATAAGAAATTTACCATATTTTATCTTAATATAAGTATTATATTAATTATAGTTATATCTAATGAAATTAAATACTAATATTATGTTATAATGTTATAGGTAATACAAGATTGTAAAGTTATGTTATAACATTAAAGTAATGTTTTAGTTAAAATTGGTAAATATGAAGTTATTAAATGTTTTTCTCTACAAGTCATACAGTCCCAACCACTCTGATAATGTCTTATGAATTAAGGATATGACACACTTTGTGAGCTCTTCCACTTGCAGACTATCAGAAAAAAGATAAAAATTTAATTTAATATACTTTTACTAAATGTCTGGGTAAATATTTGTCAAGATTCTGGGAAGTGAAATTTTTAAATGAATTAAACATAGTCACTGTCATCAAAGACACTGATATAAATAGGAAAATAAGTCACACTTGTGAACAACTACAAGTACATTCACACTGCCATATTTTCTAACATCCAATCGACTAGCATTCAATTTTATAATAAAAATGAATTACATATACATGAGAGTATATCTATGCAGATAGAGATATACATTCACACAATTATGTGTGTGTGTGTGTAGCAGTATAGATTGATCCCTAAACATGTGTTCTACCACTGACCAACTTTCTTGGTATTATTTTATTTTGAGACAAAATCTCATTAAGTTGCTTATGTTTCTCTTAAAGTTTTGATCTACCTATTTTAGCCAATATAGCAGGTTAGAATATGCATAAATCTGCATCATTGGATTCAGATTTTCCTTTCATTGAAAATGAATTTTTTTCACATAATATATAATGATTTTGGTTTCCTCTTCCTCTAGTTCTCCTAGTTTTTCTACATCTTCCTTTCTTTCTGGATGTTCCTCTCTCTATCTCTCATTAGAAAACAAATAGGAACAGGGCTCCTTAAAGATAGGAATAAAATAAAAGACAATATAATAAGATTAAAAAAATTAACACATTTGAGCAGGATAAACCAAAGGAACAGAAGGAAAAGAGATCAAGAAAAAGCAAAAGAAACATAAATAAATTCAGAGTCCCAGTCATTCCCATATTTAAAAATCCCATAAACCTAGTAAATTGGAGACTATAATATATACCCAAAGGCATGTAGAGTAAAAAGAGAGAGAGATGTATAGTAAATTGGAAATTATAATATATACTCAAAGGCATGTACAGTAAAAGAGAGAGAAAAGTATATGTACAATAAGTTATTTAAAAAAAACTAAAAAATTATGAGACAAAGGCCCTCCAAATATGGCATTGAATTTTTTTTCTACTGGTTATCTACAGCTGGACATGCAGCCTACCCCTAACTCAAGAGTAGTTTGTTTTCCCAGTGCAAACCCCCTTGAAGGAAATAAAATTTTTATTTTCAAGTGCTTATTAATTGGAGTTTGCTTCTGAGTTAGTGATGGGGACATAGGACCATGTCTTTCAGTTTTAGTACCTCATCTGGTACAGACCTATTCAGACCCTATGCATGCTTCCTCATCCTCTGTGAGTTCATGTGTGCATTAACCCTTTTGTCTTCTAGGACCTTGTTTTGTTGGTGTGGGACCATGGTATGTATTCTGTCAATTATATTTTAAATAAACACTGATTGGTTGGAAGCCACCAGGAAGTATAGGCAGGACACGCAGATAGGAAGTAGAGGCAGGTCAAGGAGAACAGGAGAATTCTGGGAAGGAGGAAGGCCATTCCTTTGCAGTCCTAGGCCAGCCACAGAAGAAGCAAGATGTGACTGCCTCACTGAAAAAGGTACTGAGCTGTGTACCTAACAAAGATAAGAATAATAGGCTAGTATAAATTGTAAGAGATAATAAAAAACCTGAGCTAATGGGCCAATCAGGTTATAGTTAATATAGACCTCTGTGTGATTTCTTTGGGACATAATGATTGCGGGAACTGGGCAGGACAGAAAACCTCAGAAAAAAATGGCACCAATGTGTGGATGACTGTATCCACATAAAGCCTGATGAGCTTGGGAAGTAGTTCTAGACAGAAAAGAATATAGTTAAACATGACTGATTGATTGCAGCATTTTCTCAGATGGGCTCTGCTTGCTAGATGCAAGTGCCCTTATTTAAGAGAGGCATCCTGTCTCAGCTTTAGCTGTAAGACCTTGCATCTCTTTTAAGAGGTCCTGCCACAAAACACTTAAATGGCGTTGATGAAAAGCTGACCACATGCTTTTTGGTTTTAGTCATAGCAGGAAAAAAGTCATGCTGTTATAAAATGCTGGCTTTGTGGACCTTCCTTCCAGAGCAAACTCTGACTTTTTCAGGCAGGCGGGCCAATTGTGGAGCATTTGAGTGTGGTTTGTGAGCACACTGCTATAGCTTGCTTGCTGGAAGGGACCTTGAAACACCATAGAGTTGTGGCAATTAAACATGGCTAAAGCTGGTACCTCTGCCATGAGGTTGGAATCTCAGAAAACTAGGGAATGGGCTGGATCTAGCCGTCAAAGCCATCTACCCTAGAATATCTTGCAGGCAGGACACTATTGAAGATAAAATTGTTTGGTGTTAATATTTTTTATAGCATAAAGAGTACCTTCATGTACCAAAGATTCAAAGACATAGTGAGTAAAGCTCTATGTAGGTACTAGCTCGACTTCTTCATGTTCACTTAGTTAGTTGTGTAGGTGTTATCTTCGGCCAGAGGGCCTTGCTGTAATTTTGTACAGAGCAACCTACAGTCTCTGCAACTGCCTGAGTTGTTTGGTAGTTCTCATGTGAGACTTTTGGTGAAATCAATTAGATGTAACCCATTCCCAGTACTAAAAGCTTCATTTGGTGACAAGTGGTGTCCAAGTAAATCACTGTTTTCCCTATTATTTGATGTTTTTATTTAAGTTGCCTTTATACATGTTTGTATTTTAGGAAGCTCCTACTGTGATAAGTTTTCATACTACCCCTCAAATGGTTCTTAATTTTACCTATCTGTCTCTCTCTGAATTCCCTCCTCTCTAATTCTCTTTTCCTTCCAGACTTGATACTCCCATTATAGTCTCCACATCTATCCATAACTATTTATGCTAGTTCCCCTTCCTAATGAAATCTGTCACCCCTAATTCCTTACTCTATACCTACCCTCTGTGATTCTAAGGATTATAGCTTGTTTATCATTGGCTATCTTTCTGGACCTGTGTCTTATGTTATTCGGGATAATTTTTTATGGATCCATGCATTGACTTGCAAAGTATTTATGATTTTATTCTTTTAAATGGCTGATTAATACTCCATTCTGTAAATGTACCCCATTTTCTTTATCCACTCATCTGTTGTGAGACATCTAGATGGTTTTGAATTTCTAGCTGTTATTAATACAATAGCAAAAAACATGTTTGAGCAAGTGTTTCTCTGATATCTGGGTCTATATCAAGAGTGGCATAACTGGATTTTGAGGTAAATCAATTCATTCCCATCTTCCTGAGGACCTGCTACTGATTGGTACTCATGAATAGATTATTTTTTGATGAAGAAGCCAGAAATATGTACTTGAAAAAAGAAAGCATCTTTAACAAATGGCACTGGTCAAACTGTATATCTGCATGAAGAAAAAACTCTCAAAATTTCATATATATTATCTTTCATAAAATTAAAATATAAGTAGATCAAAGATCTCAACAGAAGATCAGATACATTAAAAATGATAGAATAAAATGTTGGAAATAGCTTTGAACACATTTGCACAGGAGACAACTTCGTGAACAGAACAATTACTGAGATCAACAATTAATAAATGAGACCTCATGAAACTGAAAAGCTTCCGCACTTCAAAGGACATTATTATTTGAATGAAGTTGTAGGCTACAGATTGGGAAAAGGCTATCAACTACACATCTGATAGATCTAAAATATATAAAGACCTCAAGAAACCAGATGTAAGAATTAACCTAATTTAAAATTTGGGTACAAATCTAAACAGAATTCTCAGAAAAGGAAACTCAATTGTCTGTTTCCTTTTTAATTTAAGATATGCTTTAAAATTCAGGTCTACCAGGCATTTTTATGTTTTATTTTGAAACATTTTGACTATTGTTCTCTAACTATATTAGAGGATGCTCAATAAGTACTTGTATTAGGCTATCCTCAATATATGAATTGTTTTACTATTTCTTGCATTTAAATACAAACATATATTATTGTGTTATATACATATATTACTTTTGCTAATTATAAAATTTAACTAACCTATATTCTTTCTCAGTTTTAAAACTGAACTTAGTGTTATGCAAACTCTAAGGAATATTTCAAATCCATTCTGTGATTACAATGTTGTGCAAAGTTGTACATTTTACTTTGAAATTCTAAGGGTTTTATTAATAATTTTGCAAATCCATGATTATATAGAAAAGAGAAGAAGACCCATGCCTGCTTTGTATCTGTTTAAAAGCAAGGATTTTCCATGTCTTTTGCTCTTGGCTTTATTGATAACAGTGTTCCATCCACATTCCATACCATCTCTGCTGCTGCTATATAACTTTATCAAGATTGAAAACAGTCACAGCCTTTCTGTAAAATACAAGTATGACTGCATTCCAATACAACTTCATATTTATAAGAACATAAAGTATGACATGGGGGCAATAGCTTGCTAACATGAATAATGCCGCACTTTAAATGGACTTTACTTGATATAGTATTGACTCTTTTTTCTTTCTTAAGGCAGAATGAGGTTGATTATCCTGTCCGCTAAGCAGTTGGTGGCCTACACAATGTCTAACCCATCCACAGGCATTTCATTGGTCAAATCACTTGAGAGGAAAGCACTCAGTTTTCTAAAAATACTGGATCATACACAAAGAGTAAGAAAATGGCCACAGAGCTGAAAGAGAAAGCAAAACAATAAGCACATACAGTGTGTCTCCTTTGTTTGGGCAGATGAGCTGTGACAACTATTTCTCCTCCAGATCCTGGAAAGGGCATTTTATAGAGCATTGACTTAAAATTATTATCTGGAATTCAGTGCTCACACCATGCAAAAAAAAATGAAGAGAAGAGCTTTTTCCCCACCCATTTATTATCCCTTTACTGATTTAAATTAATAATTATTAACTTTTTCCTGTTTATATCACTATATAGGCAAAAAATAAGAAACAAGAAATAATGTTATGAAAATATTGATTAAATCATCACTGGTTTTCTTCTTTCAGTTGGTTTCTCCTGTAGGAAGTACTTAAATTGCTCCAAATATCCTCTTGAAATGTGCATATATGAATAAGGTCATTTTCCAGAGACACCAAAAAAAAAGAAAGAAAAGAAATAGGCACATTACAAAACACAAGCAGAACAGTGTGCTGAAAACATTTGTCCAAGCAAAGTTCAAAGCAAACTTGATGCTAGAGTTATGAAATGGAATGGATACCACAAATGTCATGCTCCTTGTCATTAAGAAGAAAAGGTCAAGCCTATTTGATCAGTTATTTTCAGAAAAAGTAATTTTAGAAAACCATTTTCCACTTTCTCTAATTCTGCTCACATAGAGCCAAAGAATGATTTTGCTCCCATTTCTGACTGCAGGTTTTCAAAGAAGATGTTGATCATGATGCTGCTCTGAGCAGGATTTGAAGGCAAGTTGGAGAGTATATTAATTATAGAGTGCTATGGTCGCCTCAATTTCCATGTTAAGTAAGTGTTGCATCACTGATACAGGATGGCATCTTTTCCTTGGAGAGTACTTTTAAAAGTGCAAATGTATGAACAGAAAATTCTCACTTCAAAGAGAAACAGAACTGTTTTGAAAGACAGCCTTTGAATGCAATCTTATTCAAAAGGAAGCCTATTTAGAGAAAATGGAATCCAAAAATGTCAACACCTGTGTTCTTCCTGAGAATATGCCTCTTTTGACAACAGCACTGAAAAGCTAAGTGTACTCTGAAAAACAAACACGCCCCACTTTATTTGGTTATAGAGAAAGTAGTAGGAGATTTTATGGTGCCCCCACGCTTATCATATATTTTCATTAAAAAGCAATATATTTCACAAATTTGATATGGGCAATTGTCTAATTCCACACAGCACATACTGTAAGGTTGAACTTCATTTCAGAAAACAAGTTATAAGACCTGCGTGCATGTAAATGTACCCACTAAAACCTGAAAGAATGTTTTCTTGGCTGTAATTTTGATCAATTTTAAAAGGAAGAATGTAAGAGGGAAAATTATTTTGTAACATAGCAGAATTTCCCTTTTCTATTTTTATGGATGATTATTGTAAATACCCTTTAACCTACAAGAAAATTGTTTTCTTCATTGGCAGCAAAAATATACTGAATATGACAAAGACTATTTTGGTAATAGTTAAATGAAAACGTTGTGGAAGACAATGTTCATATCCCTATAGATTGAGTAAAGATAGATTCAGTGTCAATCCTAGTTAAATGTGGGTGGTGTAGAAATCCTACTGATAGTCTGCCAGAGATTTCTAGTACCAACTTTTAATTAGTCATGAAGTTTTGTTTTAGGTATTTACAGAAATGAAGCATACAACGACAAAAATAATTGTGTAAACTACTAAAGAAAAAAGGGTGCTTGGGGTACTGCTTGTTCGCCGCAGCTGCAGAACCAAAATAGTCACACAGAAACTGTATTAATTAAATCACTGCTTGGCCCATTAGCTCTAACTTCTTATTGGCTAACTCTTACATCTTAATTTAACCAGTTTCTAGTAATCTGTGTATCACCATGTGGCTGTGGATTACTGGCAAGATTCCAACCAGTCTGTCTCTGGTGAGGCTACATGGTTTCTCTCTGACTCCTCCTCCTTTCTCCCAGCATTCCTTTTAATTTTCCCCACCTAGCTCTGTTCCTTTATAGTTCTGCTATAGGCCCAAAGTAGTTCCTTTATTAACTAATAGTAATGACAGCATATAGAGGGGACTCGCACACCCAAAGGGGACATGACATTGAGGAGGGGATGTGTTCAGGGGTTCTGTGATGAGCTAAATGGAAAAAATGGCTAATGTATAGAATCCTATTATGCTGTATATTTGTATGAAGCATTTGAAGAACATGTGAAATAATTTTACATGTCTGAATTATATTTAAAGCACTTTAAAAAGTAGTTTTACCCACAATTCTCATTTATAAAATTTTCCGTTATTACCTGAATAATGTAAGCACAACAAATGAAAGCAAACCTTGATGTTATTTCAGCATTTTCTATATATTCATATTCCTTCCAAAACCTCTTTTATCAAAACTCAGAACTAAATTTTATCACTATGCTGAATGATCATTGTAGATAATCATATACACTAAATGACTGCAGTATGCCATCTGCAATATGAGTGCCACATACTCAGTACATTGTCAGAGCCATTGTTTTCCTTTTTCTGAGGGGAGGTGATTCCCTGAGCTCTGGGGGAAGGGATTTGATGGAGACATCCCATTTAGTGCTGAGTATTCTAAGGTCTCTCACTCTCCTTAATGTCTAGCTGTGGGTCTCATATTTGTTCCCATCTACTGCAGGACGACACTGTCTGAAACATCTTTTTATAGGGGTAGAGAATGCAATCAATGTCATGCACATGCTGGGCAAGTGCTTTATTGTTGACATCCCCAGTCTGTAGCAGGTCATTGCAATCTCTCAAGTCTAATGTCACCCATGGAGTTTTCATTTAAATTGTAAAAGTAAAAATGATCCCTTCTTCCATTTTTTATTTTGTGAGTGTGTGTGTGTGGAGGTGTCAGTTACAATTGCCCTCTGTTGTAGTTTAGTGGCAGTGAGAACAAACCCACGTGAAAGTTTATTGCTAGGAGATGAAAATAAGGTCATGGAGGTCTGCCTTAGGAAGTAGTGGAGATAGAGAGAGGAAAGAGTGAAGCTTGCTTTTAAAGGGCCTTAGCATGTAAGTACAGAGTCTTAGCACATGGACATAGATTACATAGGTATATACTGTCATAGGTCCCTGGGATGACTAAGGATTTGCCTGAATACTAACAACGCATTTGCGGCTGTAAGACCCTGGGGCTAACTAGGTGATGCCAGAAATGCTGACACCATCCCCGAATCTATTCGGTGGAAAGGATTATATGCCTATACAACCACACTTGACTGGAAGCACTTGTAAAACAATAAATTCTTCAGAAGGTGACTTAGACACCAGGCAATGAGTATTTTGGCAATGGAACTAACGTTTGAAAACTGGAGCATCAGTGATAGAAAACAAGGTTCTTGAGCCTCACTAAGCCTATCTCCTTCAAATCTGACTCCAACATAAACGTTTGTATATACACAAAGAATTATAAACTATCATAAATATTAGGTATCTTAACAATAAATAACCTTTTTGACTGGTCCACATGGAGAATATGTGGCTTGTAAAAGTTATTGTTTGATCCATTCAAACTTCTCGAGTTTATTCCTTGGCTTAAAACACAATGTTGAAAAACAAAAACAAAAACAAAACAAAACAAAAAAACCCACAATGTTGTTGCAAGGAACTGCTGGTTCATCCCAGCACAGAAACAGTATTAATTAAATCGCTGCTTGGCCCATTAGCTCTGGCTTCTTATTGGCCAAGTCTTACATCTTAATCGAACCCATTTCTATTAAACTGTATATCACCACAAGGTTGTTGCCTACCAGCAAAGATTCAGCACGTCTATCTATGTTGGTGGCCTTCTCCTGACTCAGCCCTTCTTTCTCCTAGCATTCAGTACAGTCCTCCCCATCTAACTAAGTTCTGCCCTATCAACAGGCCAAGGCGGTTTCTTTATTCATTAATAGTAATCACAGCACACAGAGGGGACTCTCACATTACAATGTTGAGGGATTGAAGAGATGTTTCAACAGTTAAGGTACCACTCTTCTGAAGGACCTAAGTAACCAGTACCCATATTGGATAGTTCTCAACTGCCTGTAACTCCAGCATCTCCTTAATCTCTTCTGGCATTGAACTCATGCCCATGTAACTCTAATCAGACACATACACATAATTTAAAATAAATTTAAATTTGAAAACATTATAACTCTGAAAGCTCTTTACTAATAGGAAATATTTCCTACTTCTACCTCTCTTTACATAAAACTTATACTAATCTTCCAATCATGAAGTATTATAGGCTGCTTTCTTATTTTCAGGAGTTCTGCAATCTGTATGTATCATCACTTTTACATTAATCTACTTACTTTTCAATTTCTCAAAAGAATACATTTGTCTTACCTCTGAAGTGTTATAGCAGGCAAAGAAATGATTAGAGAAGTGTAAGGCTGTGCATGTTAAGATAAAAAGTCTCAGTTAAAATAACAGTAATGAGTATGAATATAAAATGAAAATCATATAGGCCAAATATGATGTTATAAGCCTGTAATCCTAGCACTTCAGATGCAGAGACAGAGTCACAGGGGAGGGATCTCTGTGAGTTCAAGGTCAGCCTTGTCTATATAGTGAATTCCACCCAGCCAAGGCTATATTGTGATTCCCTGTCTGAAAAAAAAATAAAAGAGAATTAAGAAATTCGATTTTTAAGTATTTGTGATTAGTGAGGTCACAATTGTCATATTATGTAGCATAATATACTTTTTCCCCTGTGAAATACAAAACTAATCTGTGTAATATTTATTTAATATACAAAGTTTTTTTCTAGTGTGTTTTCTATTGGTGTGGCAAACATCATGACCAAAAGCAACTTGATGAGAAAGGGGTATATTTGGCTTTTATATCACAATCACAGTCCATCACTGAAGGAAATGAGGACAGAAACTCAAGTGGGAGCAGTAGCAAGAATCATTGAGGAAAGGTACCTACGTTTTTTCTCCCCATGCCTTGCCTAGTCTGCATTTTTAAACCACTAAGGAACGCCTTTACAGAACTGGTACCAGACACAGTTGGCTGGTCCTCTCACATCAGTCATTGCAACAATCTGCCCCACAAACTTTTCTACAGGTCAATCTGGTGGAGGCATTTTCTCTATTAAGATTCCTTCTTCCCAAATGATGAGAGCTAGTGTCAAGTCGACAAAATACTAACGAGCACAATGTCAAATAAATTACAATTTTGGTATTTGATCTTTGAAGAAAGAATTGTACTATCACAAATTTGATCTCAATGACATTAAAAACCACTTTCAGAACAGCTATAATGTAACTGACATTGGGTTCTTCTCAAACAAAATACAATCGATAATGATAAATTTCGTTACAGTCATCTTTTCTCCAGAATGCCAAAGAGCTTTTCAATGGAAAAAAAAATGGGCGATTTTCATGACATTATGATAAGGTATTTTGGCATCCCCAGAGTGCAACTTTGGCTGATATACAGGTGTCAGAACAACACATCTTTATTGTGTGCGCTAATGGAAGGAACATGATGAATGCCCTTGAACAGTGTAAGGAGAAAAAGCAGCAACAGAGTCTAGGGACAGATGGGACTGATTTACAACTTAAAAATGTCAGAGGGTAAGTGTTTTCTGCATATTGAGTTAGAAGTAATGCAGAGGTAATGTTTCAGATTATTGTGTAGGCCTTGGTATTTTGGATATTGAATTTGAATCAAAATCATCTCATCTCTTAAACAGTCTTAAAGACAAAGGACATGGCCAGATTTGAAAAAGCTTGGAATTTTTAGAAATACGCTGAGGCAAACAATGCACTCACAGATTGGGGCTTATGGCGTTTGGAAATGTTTGAAATGAATATAAGCATGCTTTCATTATCTTCCCTGTCTGTGACAATTGGGGTATAATCAGTTTTATAACTGAAATTCATTGTAACCAAAACACCTACTGAAATATATATATATATATATATATATATATATATATATATGTGTGTGTGTGTGTGTGTGTGTGTGTGTGTGTAAATATTTAATATAATATAAAATATTTAAAATATATTTATATAACATATTTCTTTAGGTGCTTTGATAATATATCATTTTAATAAAATTATTTGGCTATTTCAATAATACATAGTTTTAAAAATATATTGAAAAGAAAATGCTGTTTACTGAATAAAAAGTCAGATAAAAGAGACAAGGCATTTAATTTTAGAAGAGAACATTGTGGCTAGATTATCCCCCAAACCATGGATATTGTTTTGACTTTAACTTTAAACATCAGCTTTGTGAGGTATAGATTGGATTTAAAGGAAATAATTGTCAGAGGAGTCTTTTAAATCATTTCATTACTCTAATATTTTGACAATTGAGGTTTCAAATTGTTTAATAGATTATCAAGCCATGTTGTATTGTGGAGACTTCCAAATTAACAGGATTTCATGGAAATTATTCCTTAATTTCATGTCAACCTGACTTAGTCATCTGAAAGGCAAAGAATTCGTGTTCCACTATCTTTGATCCCATTTTAAATCAAGATTTACATTGTCAAACTTTGAACTATTAGTTATACTGCTGATCAAGATATGTGTTTTATTTCACAATATTTATAAGATTCAAACTGTTTTAATCAAATTATTCGTTAAGGTAGAAAAAAGTAAAGATGGACTGTTACATAAAAATTTCAGATTGAAGAAAGAGATTCTTTGTTTTTTCTGCCACTTCTTTTTGAAAAAGATTTTAGTCTATGGAAATGTAGTCATTTATACTTATCAAACATATAAATATTGTGTAGGGTGTTTACAATGAACTTTCATCTCATGATGCAATATTATTTTAGAAATTATCTCCTAGAATATTTATATGTATTTCATCTTTGCACAGTACTTCATAATTTTATATTTGTTTTTAAAATGATTTTTAAGTTGTTGTGTAAAAATTGGATTGTGAAATTTAGTATTATTGTCTTTTAAAAATATATTTGTTGACTGAGTTTCAAAGAAAATAATAATTGGTTTACAACATTCAAACAGAAAATAAAGAAGGGAAGGTCTTTTTAAAGAAAGAGTTCATTGCCCTGTACCACACTGTTTCATTTAATGCATGATAGGTGCATATACGAGGCAATAATTCACATTCACAATGCAAAATGGCATATCTCTAACCAGCTATTCATTGAACAAAAATAATAAATAGATTATAAGCTGTGCAGGAAGTAGAAATGCTCAATAAATGTTTGTTGAATTCAAAATAATTAACACAAATGACATTGTACTCTCTAGAAGTTTAAACATGAGACAGATGGTAGGATTTGCTGAACAGCTATTAAATGTTGGTCTCTGTAGTATATATTTAATATATTATCAGATTTTGTTGCCCACTCTAGCTACTTTGAAGTTCTAATTCATTTTTAAAGTTAAATAGGCTAAATTGTATGATGTCGTCAGAACAAAAAAAAATAAAAAAAATAGGTTTGACTTTATCTACCTTTTAATAACTCAGACAAATAAAGAAGAAATGCTTAGGTCTCAATATTATATCATAGAAAAAGAGGCAAAAGTGTGAGAGCTGACCATTTAGCATGACAGCCTGAGGCTGACTAATATGGGAGAAGAAGAACAAAGATCAAAGTCATTGCCTCAGGCCCACACAGTTACTGACTGCCCGACAAATGCAGTGCCTTCCCAGTTGTGACTAAGGTTTGGTCTACATTTACCCTACAGAAATTTGGCAAGGACTAATTACAGTTTCAAACTCCAAAAGATGATTTGAAAGAGGTGAGATGAACCTCACTGCCTGGGGATTTCTAAAGATAAAGGGATTTTTGTTTCTTTCTTGTTGTTGTTTTTGTGTGTTTGTGCTCACAGAGGTGTGTGTGTGTGTGTGTGTATGTGTGTGTATGCAATTCTGAAACAGTTAATAAAAATAATTCTGCCAGTTGCAGAAATTCTTAAGGATTCTTGGGATATTTTGCATTAAGATTTTGTGCCCCAGTTCCCCAAACTTCTCTTGCATTTTTATTTATGATCCTCCTACCAAGTGACACAAAAATAATGGATGTAACCAAACCTGGTCTCTTTAAAGAGATACTATCAATTAAATGCTTTTTTAATTTTTTTTTTAGTAATTGACACTTCTTGTCCTAATTTTGACTATTTTTGGTATGCATCTTAGTTTATGATAGGAATCACCCCCCCAAACACACACACACACACACAACAGGGTTATGACCACAACAGGTTAAAAATTAACAAATTATTTAATCATACTTCCCTACACAGATTTTTTTTCTCAAAGTTAATGATTTATATAATTAAAATCCTTTTCACTTAGTTGAGTGGCTATCTGGCATACTCAATGAGCCTAACTCCCAAAGAGGAATGTAAGATTCAAAAGGTAAAGAAAAAAATGATGTGTGGCTTTTTATTACTATAAAAGTAGTTCATGCTTATTGTGAGTAATTTAGAAAATGAGAAAATGTACAAAAGAGTGGAGTAAAACTACCCCTAATTTGACCATTCAAAGACGAACATTTTTAACACTCTTCTGTGATTTAAGAATGTTCTTTTCTCAATCCACATACACATATGGAAGCAATACTTTATGAATGGCATAGCAATTACAAATGACAACAGCTTCAAATTCTCACAAAGCTTGGGCACTGTAAATAGACAGAAGTCTGAAAATGTTTAAGATTGGGGTGTCTGTGTGGATTCTGTGTGTGGTGTTCTCAGCTATAGTGGTTGATCAGTGAGTCACAGGGATCCATGTGTCTCCATGCCCCCCACCAATGGGATTACAAATCTGTACCACCACATCCATCTATTGCATGGATACTGGTGTTCTGAACACGGGTACTCATACTTGTATGGTAAACACTTTATTCATAAAGCCATCTGGTCCCAGACCCAAATTTAATAGTTTTTAAAATACAAAATAAAGAACTTAAAGTTAAATGATTATAATCAAAGACTATTCTACTTCCTTTAAACCTGCTTATTTACCTGATTATTTGTGTGTGAGAGACTGTATACTTGTGTGCATTTGCAGAAACCTATCCATGTGCTTGTACACACACACACACACACACACACACACACACACACACACACACACGGATGAAAGACCACTTGGAGCTGGAGTTAAAGGCATTTGTAAGATGCCAGACTTGGTACATGGGTTCTGGTTCAAAAATCTTGTCCTCTTGATTGAGCAGTAAGCACCCTTAAATGACGGTCTATATCCTTAGCTTTTGTATTATACATATTTGTAGATTTGGGATAAGGGCTTATGCATTTAATTTTATTTTTCACTACATAAATCAAATGATTGCCACTGGTATAAAGTGGAAATCTGTGTGATAGAGCTTCCATTTTAACAACTAAAATTACCCCAGGCATTACATAACCAAGAAATAAAAGAAATCTTTGATAGCTATAATGAAGATGAGTTGCTAAGGAGCCCACAGCATAAAGATGGGCATGTAAGAATTTTCCTGTATACTTCTTACATATTCATTAGTTCTTGACAAGAAAGTACAAGGAGACACAATGAAAAAGCTACAGGGAAACATGTTTTCTCTAAATAAAGGACCAGAAAATGGTGTTCTAACAACAGAAAAAAAGAAAACCTTTTTCAATCTACTGGACTATACTTCAGTAAAACAGTAATAGATACAATATAGATACTACAGTCTTTATCTCCCAACCATGTTAGAGTTTCAGTGGGGTCTAATGGGACTTCTCTTAGACCAGTTAAAATGAAGTGTGCTTCCATTCCACTGCTGAGTGGTATTGGCAGAGCCTAGTAAGTAGTCAATTTTTCCTTACATTGTCTGATGAAAAAAAAAAGTGATGTTTAATTTCTTCCTGACTTATGATCCTCCAAACAGGAGGATGGTCTTCTATTTCTCTGTCAGGAAACCTCACATGACTTTCAATTCCCTTAAGCATCATATCCAGTGTCTAACAATTAAATTAAACAAAGTAGCACAAGTTAGTATTATTAACCTTGTACTCTTTGTCTATTTCAGAGGTCATGAGCATGTTATACTTCCACACTCACCCATGGATAACAAAACTGAACAAGGCATCTTAGAACAAAACTCAGTGGCATTACATCTGTCTGACTTAGTGTGAAAGCTAAGTTTACCCTTCATTATATGTCAAAACATGAAATATCACACATTAGTTAGTGACTTGGTGACAGTCTGTTCTCCTCTTCCTGTCAGTACAATTCAGCAGAGAACTTCAATCTATCTGGCATCAAACCACCTAGGCTGGTATTCTTGGGGTCCCAAAGAGATCTGAGATTCTGCTACACATCCTAAAGCACAAAGGTAGTGTGAGCTAGCCTTCTGTTGTAGTCCCTGCTATCAATGTAAGCTCCTAAGAAACTGATCACACATGTCTTCTCAGAGGAACAAGGTAGTGTCAATGAATGTTCCATCTTTTAAGGAACAATGTCATCAGAGCATGTGGGAAAGCTGGAGTTTCACCCTGATCATATAACAGAGGTCATTTGGAGCCTATGCTTCACTTTTCCGCCCGAGCCAAGATCTCAACAGAAGACTGCTAATAAAGCAGGAGAACATTAAATAGGAGCCAGAGATGTCAAATGTAGCAGACCAAATAGCCTGTATGAAAGCAAAACTCATTTGTGGTATGAAAACCAGGCAAAGTACAGCATGTGTTAGAAAACACAATGAATTATAGAGTGAGATATATCTGAAGAGATCTTAAAATGATCAGCATGGAAATGTTTCAATGGGCAATTATAAATTTTCCTGAAATAAAAAGGAAATCATGCAATGTCAAATAAAAGTCACACAACCAGAAAAACAGAACAACTAAAGTAAAATAGAAAAAGCCAATGGTTTTAGTAATACAGTCAAAACGACAGAGGACTGAATTAGTGAATTTAAAAATCATCATCCACCATGAACCAAGGGAAAAAAAAGGAATGAAGTCTAGGTTCCTAAGTACAAAATGCAAAAGTGGTAACATTTGTGCTATCAGAGCCTAAGAAGAAGACAGGAAAAAAGGACCGTGAAAGAAAAAGTGTCCAAAGAAATAGGAGCTAAAATTTTCTAAAATTTGACAAAAGACAGAAGCTTACAATTTTAAAAGGTTAAGTAAGACTTGTCAGAAAATCCAAAGAGAAAATGCCAAAATATATCTCAATCCTATATCTTAAAATTAAAGAAGAAAACGCCTGAGAAAAGAGCTTATTGGGTACATGCCTTTGAATAAGACAAAATATTGCATTGAAAACCATAAAGGCTTTAAATAATTGACACCATATTTTCAAGATATTTTATGAAAATACTTTCAACTGCAGATTCCTTTTTATTGAAAATAGATTCTTTTCTCATACAACACCTCCTGACCACAATTTCCCCTCCATCCATACTTTCCATCTCCCCCCACCTCCCCTCTCCCCCAGATCCATTCCCATCTGTTTTCCATTGTGAAGGAAGCAATCCTCCAATAGACAAGAGTCAAATAGGACAAAAAAAAGCAATGCAAATGCCTTCACATGGGGGGTGGACAAGGCAACATAATAGGGGGAGAAGATTCCTAATAGCAGGCCAAAGACTCAGAGAAACAGTTGATCCCACTGTTAGGAGTTTCCCCCAAAATACCAAGCTAAGAGCCATGACAAATATGAAGAGAATCTAGAATAGACCCATGCAGGCCCCATGTTTCCCACTTCAGTCTCTGTGAGCACATATGAACCTTACTTAGTTGATTCAGTGGGCCATGCTCTTGTGGTGTCCCTCATATTCCCTCTGATCCCTACAATGTTTCCTCACCTACTTTCATGAGAGACAGATCTGATGGAGACCTCCAATCTAAAATCTCTTTTCATAATTCCTGAGTGTGGGTCTCTGCAACCACTCCCATCTGTTGTTGGAGAAAGTTGTTCTGATTATGACTGGATAAGCTACCAATCTATGAATATAGTAAAATATAATTAAGAATCATTTCAATGATTTTTTTGGCCAGTTGTGTTTAGTTCTACCCTAGGTCTCTGAGCTATCCAGTCTCTAGTTCTGGCTGTCCAGGCACTGTCAGGCATAAGTTCCCTCTCATGGCATGGGCCTCAAGTTAAACCAGGCATTGGTTTGGCCACTCCCAGTTCTGAACCACCATTGCCTCACCACATCCTGAAGGAAGGACAGATCATAGGTTGAAGTTTTTGTGACTGGGTTGTTGTCTAGGTTTCTCCTTCAGTAGCCTGCAGAGTACCTTCCCTTACCAAAGAGATAGTGGTGAAGGCTCCATACAGGTAACAGCTCAATTTCTCTTTGTTCACAAAGAAATGTATGATATGGATCTTGTCCTCCACAATGTGGACTCATTGCCATTTTTCAGAGAGCAATCTTCTGTCCTACCATCAACCTAGGTTGTTTGGGGGATCTTCAGGAGACAGTTTTGACCAAGAAATCAATGGAATGCAACCCAGGCCAACACTGAAAGGCTTGTCTGGCTATAAAAGATGGCCATATCCTCTATTACTAGGAGTCCTTACTAAGGTCACTCTAATAGATTCCAGAAAGTTTCCACTGTCAGATGTTTCAACACCATTACTCAAATACCCCCCAATTCCAGTCATACCTCCCTGCAATCTATCCCTCGCCCAAAGCAATGTCTCTGCCTCCTGTCCCATCCCCCTCCCAGTCTATCCTATGATATTTTTTTTATTTCCCTCACCCAGGAGATCCATGTGTCCCTACTAGAGATTTCCTCTTTACCTGATGTCTCCAGTTCTGTGGATTGTAGCTTGATTGCCATTTACTTAACAGTTGGTATCCATTTTTAAGTGAAGAAGCACCATGTTTGTCTTCCTAGATCTGGATTATATGACTCTAGATAAATTTTTATAGTTTCACCCATGTGCCTGCAAATTTCATGATGTCATTTTAAAAACTGAGTAATACTCCACTGTGTGAATGACCCCATTTTCTTTATCTATTTTTTAGTTGAGGGTCATCTAGATTGTTTCCAGTATTTGGCTAGTATCAATTATGAATACAGTGGCAATGAAAATAGTTGAGTATGTGTCCATGTAGTAAGAAGGAGCACCCTTTGGGTATATACCCAATAATGGTATAGCTGGATCTTGAGTAGATTGATGTCCAATTTTCTGAGGAACCAGCATATGAATTCCCATACAAGTTTACAAGTTTACATTCCCACTAGCAATAGGAAGTGTTCCTGCTTGCTTCCCATCATCTTGAGCATGAGTTGTCACTTCTGTTATTGATCAGAGCTGTGCTGACAGGTCTATGATGAAATCTCAAAGTAGTTTTTATTTGTATTTCCCTGATGGCTAAGAATATTGAACATTTCTTTAGGTGCTTCTCGCCATTTGAGATTACTCTTTTTAGAATTCTCTGTTTAGATCTATACCACATTTTTAACTGGATTATTTGGCTTTTTGGTATCTTGTTTGTTGAGTATTTTGAATACTTGTCTTTCATAAGATGTGGAGTTGGTGAAGATTTATACCCATTACTTAGGCTGTTATTTTGTCCTATTGACTGTGTCCTTTGTCTTACAGAAGCTATTCAGTTTCATGAGGTCCCATGTATTAATCGTTATGCTTAGTGCCTTCACTACTGGTGTTTTGTTCAGAAAGTTGTCTCCTGTTCTAATATATTCAAATGTATGCTCATATTTTCTCTACTATCAGTGTACCTGGCATTATGTTGAGGTCTTTGATCTACTTGGACTTGAGTTTTGTTCAGGGTGATACAGATCTATTTGCATTCTTCTACATACTGACATCCATTTTGACCAGCACCATTTGTTGAAGATGTTTTCTTTTTTCTAGTGTGTATTTTGACTTCTTAACAAAAATTTTGGTGTCAATAAGCATGTGGATTAATGAGTTTTCAATAAGATTCCATTGATTATTGTGTTTGTTTTCATGCCAATACCATGCTGTTGCTATTAATATACCTCTATAGTACAATTTGAAATCAGAAATGTTGATACCTCCAGGGAATCTTTTATTGTTCAGATTTAAGATATCCTGTTTGCGTGTGTGTTTCCATATGTAATTGAGTATTGTCATTTCAAGATCTGTTAGAAATCATGTTGAAATTGATTTATGGTCTTTGCATTGAATGTGTAGATTGTTTTTGGTAGGATGATCATTTTATCTAAGTTAATCCTCTTGATCCATCAGCATAGGATATCTTTCCATATTCCAACATTTTCTTCAGTTTCTTTCTTCAAAGACTTGATGTTTTTGTCATGCAGGTTTTTCACTTGCGAGGTTAGAGTTAAGCTAAGATATTTTATATTATTTGAAGCTATTGTGAAGGAAGCTGTTTCCTTGATTTCATTTGAAGTATGTTTGTCATTTGTATATAGGAGGGATACTGATATTTTTTTTTAGTTAACCACTTTGATGAGAGTGTTTATAAGCTTGCTGATTTTTTAGGGTCACTCAAGTATGCTATTATATCATTTGTAAATAGCAATACTTTGACATCTCACTTTCCCATTTGCAACCTCTTTATCTCCTTCAGTTGCTTTATTGTTCTAGATAGAATTTCAAGTACTATATTGTATAGATTTGCAGAGAGTGGAAAACCTTGTTTTCTTCCTGATTTTAGTGGAATTTATTGAGTTTCTTTCCATTTAAGTTAGTGTTGGCTATAGTCTTTCTGTAAACTGAATTTATTATGTTGAGGTATGTACCTTGTAATCCTAATCACTCCAGGACTTTCATCATAATGAAGTGTCAGATTTTGTCAAAGTTATTTTTTGTATTTGAGTTTTTCTTTCATATAATGAGATGACCAGGTATCTATTTCTTTCAGTTAACTTATATTGCAATTCACATTTACTAGTTTTCATATGTTGAATAATCCCTGCATCTCTGGGATGTGGCCTACTTGATCATGGTTAATGAACTTTTGATATATTTTTGGATATTCAGATTGCAAGAATTTTATTCAGCATTTTTATATGAATATTTATAAGGGGAATTTATCTATAATTCTCTTTCTATGTTGAATCTTTGTGTGTTTGGTGTACCAGGGTAACTGAAGCCTCATAAAATTATTTGGAAAATGTTCCTCCTGTTTTTATTTTCTAGAATTATTTGAGGAATATTGACATTAGCTATTCTTTGAAAATAGTTAAAGAAAAAACACTAAATTAGCTAAAATACAGATAACCGTAGTATGTTATTTATTTATAAATTTGGTGCATGAAACAAATAATGTAGCACCATCTGGCAGAATGCTCAATACAAGCAGAAGGAAAACCAAAGAAAAACACATTTAAAATGTAGACATGAAAACTAAATATAAATAAGTTCTCTATAGTTTCTTAACAGTGTTGTATCAATGTTAATGGATTAGAAGGTATTATTGTGTGCGCATGTCTCTCTCTCTCTCTCTCTCTCTCTCTCTCTCTCTCTCTCTCTGTGTGTGTGTGTGTGTGTGTGTGTGCCTAATAATATTATTATGCAAGATTACATCTTTTCAGGCTATTGGGTCTTAGGGTCTCATGTACCACTCTCCCCAAACATTACATAATTGTTGTTGCTCTTTGTTACCATCCAGAACTTGATAAAACACTGTTGTAGAAGACAGCACAAATCCGAGTCATGGGACCCAGAGAATTCACTCTGGTACCTACCAGGAAGCTTCATCTCTTTTGGCTAGTTTTCATAGCTTTCAAAGGTTCTACATACACTATTGGGTCGGAAAAGAAATCTATATCCTCCATCAACTGTGACCCCTATGAGCTATGATAATGACTGTCTTGGTAAGATATAACCACCATAGCCATAGTGGCATGAAACAAGAATGACTTTTTAAAGAAAGTGATGTGTGGGTTGTCAATTCTGTTAAACTTTATAAGCAATAAATCTTCATTTTTCTCACTCTTCAGAGCTAAATTTGATGAATTTATAGTATTGAATACTATGAATTCTATATATAGTATAGAATACTATGAATCTATAGTATTCATAGAATTGATGAATGAATAGTATTGGTGGACAGTGGTTGCTCCTTAGCACTAAGAAAATATAATTTTACTGAAGTCTAACATCTTTAATTTTTGAAGAGAGAAGTCTATAGATGATACAATTAGTACGTCCTTGAACATTGACTGTCAATTTACATAGGAAGATTTGAAATCCTTTTTAGTTGTTCAAATGTTAAACATTTACTGCTATGTGTGTAAGGAATACTTTTCAGGTACCTGATCAGCAGTTATCTCCTTTCAATATAAATGTCCATGAATTTCCTCACGTATAGAAGTTTCCTAGCCACTATGATAGACATGCTGCTTTTGCCTACCATGCCGATTTTGTACTTCTGCCAGTCTCATTCATTATGCATCAGAGCCTCTCCATAAATACTCCCATTTTCCTCCCCAAACATACATTTAAAAAGAATTGTTTTGGTTTTGTTATTCTTAAATTCATTATTGCTAGTATTCTATTTATTACTTTATACCCTCAAGTAGTTACAAACTGAAAGTTATTCCATCTACTAAAATTTTATTCCTATCTCTTTATGTGTGTGTTTATTGACTTCTAATTAATTGTATGTTCTTTATCATACACATAATGACAATCTAGACAAAACCAAGGAGTATACACACTTTAATGCTATATTAATATCAACAATGATCCTTTAAAGTGAATAATACAATTTAAAGTTTTTGAAGACAGAGAAAAATTGTCTGAGGAAATGAATTTAAAATCCACACAACTGACAGATTATTTCCTAAATGGAATCTGCTTTGATGTTCTTGCATCAATTGTTGCATGACTTTCCACATCATTTCTTATAATTTCAAGGGGTTTTGTAAATATGTTTTATCAGACTAAGCTCCTAGCTTGAAATTATTGATTTTTATGATGATCATTCACAGTTATTTTTACTTCTTAATACTGAAAGTCCATCTATTCAAGATTTCTACTTGAAAGGCAAATTCTGTTGGAGGGGGTCACTCCTTAAAAATAAGTTAACAGGTTAATATGTATGTATGTATATATATATATATATATATATATGTGTGTGTGTGTGTGTGTGTGTGTGTGTGTGTGTGTGTGCGTGTGTGTGTGTGTGTGTATCACTGCTGCATTGATGGAAAAAGAAGTGGTAAAGAAATAGGCCTCTGACATGAAAGGGGAAGGAATCAGCAAAGACAAAATTCTCACTTGTATGTAAGTTCAAATAATTAGATCATTAAATATATTAAATATATAGCTCTGCAGTTATATATGGATGCTGCATGAAATTATCATTGGAAACTCGATTTTTAGCATGATTGTACTAATTGATGTATTTCAATGCATCAAAAATATTATCTGGGTGATCTAAAGCCTTGAAAAATACCATTCATATGTTTTGTGCTCTTTCATGTATACATATCCTTCATATTAAAGTTAAGGGAAAATAAAGTAGTATCTCATTTAATTACTACATCTGTCATGAGTACAAATGGTATGGAGGAATAATTCTTAAAAATATCTGATAATAGATACATCTTAAGCCTTTCACACAGATGCGCTAGGGAGACAACTTTTGGATTCTGTGAGCCTGCCAGACTATTGAGAATTTACAATTAAGTAAAATGTAGCATATGTTAAAATACCAAATATGAAGTAATTTACATGCTAGCACTTCACTTTAAGTATGTACTCATCATTTCCTCAACATAAATACAGCTATTTCCCAATTTGTCATGGCTCTTCCTTATAATGCTTGAACATAATGGTCGTGTTAAAGTTAACCCATTCAACTACCCTTCTTCTCATAGTCAGTATACTTTTAGTAGATTATGTAGCATTTTTGGCACTTTATCATAAAATAGACATTCATTGAAGTGACTTTGTGCAATTGTAGGCCAATACAATGTTCTGAATACCTGTAAAGCAGGCTTTGCAAGGCCATGAATATTCAATAGGTTAGCAATATGTAATGGGTTTTAAACTTTTGATATTTTAAATTTATTATGAGTTTATTGTGATATAAACCCACAGCAAGTGAATTTTTTGATGCATTTAGTATATTGCTAAGCTCTATAAGATGTGACAATACAAAATAAAGAACTGGGACCTGGAAAAAATGTCTTAGGAGTGAAGAGCAAGCACTTACTGCTCTTATAGAGGACTGGCATTTGGATTACAGTACTCAAACTGGCTAGCTCAAAAATGCCTGTAGCTCTAGATTCAGGGGATCCCATGCCTACTTCTGACTCCAGGAGCACCCCCACACACGTACATAGACTCACATATACATGTACATAAAATAAAATCTTTTGTAAATGATTTGCATTGTTTTTAGTTATGTGTTGGTGTTTGTGTCTGCAGATGGGCATGTACACATAAGCACAAGCGTTCTCAGAAACCAGAGTCTTCTGATATCCTAGAGCTGCAGCTACAGGGAGTTGTGAGCCACCTGATATGAGTGCTAGGAACAAAACTTGGATCCCCTGGGAGAGCAGCAAGTGTTCTTAACTGCTAAGCCATTCTCCAGGCCCCAAATAAAACTTTAAAAGTTAAAATAAAATAGAGAGGTGTTGTTGGCTTCCACATCACCTAGATTTCCATGAGAAAAGCATACTACTTACAAGTCTGGTCATTATGCTAAAGGCAAATATGGTATTCAGAGTATACAACAGGGCCTCTTCCGCAGAGTAAAATCTGAAATAAAGAAGGGAAAAAAAGGAGAAAGGGTAGAAGGGAGAGAGGGAAAAGAAGGATATGTTCTACGCAAGGAACATAGCATGTGAAAGGTCCTGAGCTGACAAGTAACAATGTTTTGTAGAAACTACACTGGGAACTGACTATGAAGGCCTTCATGCCCACAGATCTCCAGAGAACCCGGGATTGCAAAACATACAGGATTTTGTCTTTCCAATGGGAAAGATGAAAAACCTGTTCTACTATCCAGAAAGTTGAGAATTGGAAGTATTCTGTCTGTGTTATCCCTTGGGCCAGGCCATATCTGGCTCCTACTACTGGGATAGGAGGTGGCTAATAGCTAATTGACCCTGTTAGGTAGAAGCTTCCCCAAGTTCCCACAAGTAGTACCAGAGGTGGCTAGTAGCCCAAATGATATTTATGCTTTTTGCATGATCCAGAAAGTCCCCTTAGGCCCTTAAGCTAGTACAGCTGGCATCTAGCACTCATTTCTCAGAGGAAGTAACATGTATCCTGAGTTGACTTTCAATGTAATTATGCTTCCTTGGGCAATAGGGATTGTGTTACACCAGGGTACTTCTTTCGAATGATACTCAAATTAAATGTATTGGCAATTAACTGTCTGTTATTAGACCCCCTGACGTCAGATCCTGGTTAACGAAGATAGTCTGCATGGGGTTTTCATTTTTATCTCTTTGTGGAGTTCACTCCGTTGTATGATGCCTACAGGAACCCCTTCAAAACTATATGGAAGTAATTCTGAGTACTAATGGAGAGTGTCATGGAACAAGCTAACAAAGGTTAGCTTACATGTTTCTTGCTTGATTCATTTAGTACCCTTCTGTTTAAACCCTTGAAGGAGAACAAAGTGTGAGAAGGGTATTGGTTGACTCGATTTGATCTATATTAAATTCAAATGCTGTGTGAAAGGGAGTTGTGTATGCACATCTAAGGATTCACTGTGCCTATTCATAGTAGCCAGTGCACAAATATATTTAACCTACAATTAAGCTGTTCCAGTAAGAAGTTTAGTCACTACAGCACAAGTGTCAATTTATGTCACCGTACAATTTATGTTTCCAAACAACTTTTTCTCTATGTTTTCTAGAATTTTTTCAATGATTGTCTAAAGAATATGCTCACATCACTCCTATTCATCCAAGATTCTAGCCTTAATAAGACACACATTTGAAACAATCACACCAAATTAGCAGACTAGAAAATCAAAAGCACTGCAGTAAATGTTTCCGTATCTACAGCTGACTTGCTTGGATCTTCATTTCTCATTTGTCTCTTGACCAGCTGTGTAAAGGAAAATGTTGCTATGACCACAAGTTCTGAAACTTTGCCCAGAGTGAAAGCAATTAAAATTCTTATTCTATAAAGAAAATAAATCAAAACCAGAAATAAATATCCCATGGCTGCATGTGTAGTTTTGAACCTAGTAAACAGCTAGCCCTATAGTCATCAAATAGAAATAAAATCCACAGTTGAACAAAATAAACCTTACAGATGTGGAGTAAAACATATAGCTCTTCTATCACATATTTCATAGGTAAATGTGGTAGTTCTTTTCTGTGCCTAAAATAGGTAGCATAGCCTATCTCAGGATGCCAGCAGTACTGCTGCAAACGTACATGGTCCAGGAAAGTCACATGAATCACTTTTTGTGCATAACAAGCCAGCAAACTGTGTCACACAAAGACAAGAACGTGCTTGCTGAGTGTTCACTTTCCTTGATTCTGTACTTCACAAAATGTTTTTCTAACACTCTTGATTCTTTGATTGCTGATGCAGCATCCTCTGGCCGCCAAAAACCGATTTGCAGTTAAAATGAGGAAGATATATTTTCTTTCTGGAAAAAAAAATGAGCACTTGGCGTTATGTTTTTTCCATTTTCAAGAAGCAGTATTAAGAGAATCTGAAGGGGTGGGGGCCAGAGGATTGCAGGCGTACTGAAAGGATGAGAATATCACTTAGTGTGAGTTAGATTTGAGTTTGCTTTTCCAAATGAATCTTACTTCTGAGAGCATCTGTCATAATGAAAAGTGAGCATTGAATAGGAAATCTTAACCTTAAAATGCTTGAATGGAATACAAATTTTACTAATATGACTTTAAATAACAGATTTTTTAGTTATTGTTCTCACTTAATGGTAATTCTTTCTATATATGTATTAGAGGGTTCGTTTTATTTTATTTTTTTCTTGCAAGGAAGACTAGGAGAGACAGGATTAGGTGTTTTGTCGTTGTCAGCAGGTAGAAATGTGAAGGAATCAGAGAAAGACATGAATGGCTTAGGATTCTATCAGCACACATGAGGAAGGGAATAGCACATCTTTCTAGTCTTCAGATTGCCATAGGAGCTTACTCCTCTTTTTAAACTACCTGTCTTTTTCATCTTCTCTTGCCATTCTTCCATCTTTTCCTGATAAAGTCTGTTCCAGGATTCTCCTGACTTTCGGAACCAAAATTCAGTTTCTTGCTGTAAGAATTGTTCTTTTCTTGCCAATGTGCTACAGATTTCTACGCCACCATTCTCTGATTGGAGGAAAAGACCAAAGAGAAAGTAGACTTCCTATTGAGTTGTTGCCATGATCTCTGAAAATTTTCTCAGCCTGAGTCTCATCAATGGCAAATTTTACTTGTGTCTAAATTCAGTAACTCTCCTTTTCAACCGTGTTCTGGCCTAACAGCACCCAGGGACACACGTCTTGTCCAGGAAGCATCTGGAAGAATTAATTATACAATGTTATTTTAAGAAATATATTATAAATATCATTCTCAGCTAGAAAGGACTCTCAGTAGAGAAGGAGGGAGATTTTTTGACAGTTACATTAAATCCTGTTTCATTTTCTTTGCCTTACTGTGATTCAGTCACACCCTGGCCTTTCCTTGATCTGGGGACACATGCTGGCCTTAGTGCCATTCAGTTGTTATTTCTCGTGGCTTAGAAGATTTTACCCCAGCTCTTATCCTTAGCTCACCTTTTCTCAAGTCAAATGTCAAATTATTAAAGAAATCTGTGACCTCTCTCCCAGGACCATCATTAGTTTTTTTTTTCTGATTTATCTTTTTTCATCGTGCCTGTCACAAAATAATCTTCCTTATTTATATTTTTCTGATAATACTAGATATAGGCATAAAGACAATCATTTCACCTGTCTTATTCATGAACATTATGGACTGAATGTGACATTTCCCCTATAGTTTCATACAGCCCTGTTTGGGGTGGTTGTGAATCCTCTGGAAGGCCAGATAATACAACGAACCTGCAGAACTTGCTGTTCACACTGCTACTTTGCAATCTTGTTTGTGTCTGATCTTTCCTGGCTGTGCTCCCATTCCTCTTATTTTTAGAATGGAATGTTTACTCTGTGGCATTGTACCACAGAAGTATGTAATGTTCTATTTATTATTTTACAGAGATTCATAAGGAAGACTTTGCCTTGAATCTTTGAAGAAGCTTTTGAACTCTCAGACAGTGAGTGTATAAACTTAAAGTAAGGGGTCTCTTGAAGTTGTTCTAAAGGCATTTTGCTTATTATAAGATGGCCCTGCACTTACAGACTCCAGGAGCTTTCTGCTACACTTTAGATCTAAAACTGTCTTCTAAAACCACTAGTCCCTATCTTATGCATGACTTTGGGAACTTGAAAAACCTCTGGGAAATAGGTCTCTGGGGAGATGCCCCTGAGGATTATGACCCATTCCCTCTCCCAGATTGAGACTTCTGCTTGTTGATCAGCAGACATATAATGAGCATTGCTGCATAATGCTGCAACTGTGGCCACAAGCTGTTCCTGTTTCCATGCTTTCCTTATCATTATGGACCAACATTATCTGAAATCAAGAGCCGGTCTAAAGCCTTGCTTCCTTGGGTTACTTTTGTGTTCTCTTTTCTCACCCAAACAGCAAATGTAGCTAATATCATTGGTATCTCCACAGACCAAAGGAGTGGGAGTCAAATATTTTTTAAATGACTAAATGAATGTATGGTACATAACTAAAACTAAAAGAAGTCTAGCTATAAACTATGGCTCTAAATACATTATATAAAAACATATTATAACACAAATGTCCTATAATCATCTTCAACATAAGCTTCCTTTGAGTCATAGACAGTATCATATATTTTATGGAAGGTGATCACTTAAGTTGTTCATTCACTTCCCTTTTTAAAATAGTTTCTTGAACACTAAAATCTTTTCAATTGTTTGCTACTAAGTTTACTGAACATTAAAATGCTGATGCATTCAGCTGGCCCTGACATTGGTTATTGTGCTACTCTATACAACCACCACACACTAATGGGTCTCTTGTCCTTCTTCTTCTTCTTCTTCTTCTTCTTCTTCTTCTTCTTCTTCTTCTTCTTCTTCTTCTTCTTCTTCTCCTTCTCCTTCTCCTTCTCCTTCTCCTTCTCCTTCTCCTTCTCCTTCTCCTTCTCCTTCTCCTTCTTCTTCTTCTTCTTTTCTTTTTTGATGCCATTAGATTTGCTGCCTGACATGTCACTAATGGACATCACTGGAGCAGATATTTCTGAAGTATCATTGATAACAATGCCACAAAGATTGGGTGGAGTCAAAGGCCAACAAGCTTGACTGATGAGGGGGGTTGGGCAGCTGATATATTGCCTCAGTGAGAGAAGTTTTACACTTTCTATGCATCGACAGCTTTAGGGAGCAACCAGTCATTTTCAAACAGAAGCCACAGTTGTGTAGCAATACCTGGTCTTTTTATTCTTACAAATTTGCTACCATTTATCATTCTCCAATTTAGCTATCCTTGCATTATTTAGTTCCAGGGCTGCTAAATTTGTGTTCTCCTCCATTCTCTTTATTAAAGTTGTTTCTCAGCACCTGTGGTTTATGGTGCAGAAGTCTAACTCATACCATCACGTTATCACTTGACCAGGCTCTTGTTGTCATTGTGGATGCATTTGCATTAGACTCTTAGGATAATTTTTAAATAGAGCACACTAATTAGCATAATCAAATGCTTGTTATCCTTGGCTACAAAAATTTTCAACATGAAATCCTCAGTTATGCTTATAACTTTCGGAAAAGTAACAGGACACTTGTCATTCCATACAGTCAGCCATCGGGGGAACCTCAGAGATCATCCAATTTAACAACTTGGTACCCCTTTCAGATCAAGGAAGTAATGCCCCTGAAAACATAATGTTAATTAATTCTACAATAAAGCATCTGTAAAAATCTGGTCAATAAATGCTATCTACACTCTGAACATAGAATGATAGAATATTTTTGAAAAGCATGCAAAATGTACCTATTTAATCCTACATTTTTTATGGCTATAAACATATTTGTAAGTGAGATGAATGTGTCACTCAGTAGAAACATATGTAGCATACAGAATATGTAGCATGTGCTAAACTATTGATTAAGTGTGGGATTTATCTCTACAGTGGAGTGTTTGCCTAGTAAGCACAAGGCCCTGGATTCAGTATCAGCTCTGTTAAAAAACAAAACTGAAACATTCCATTCCAAGAAATACAAATACAAATTAAATTTGGAAAATTTCAATCATTTAGTCACAACGCATCCCCATTGTTTCTTGGGCTGCAATGGGGTGCTAGAGATAAAAGAATTATCAGGAATATGGAATCTCAAATATTAGAGCCTATTTTCACCTTGTCTGATGGTCAGAGAGTTTGGAGGTTGCTAAAAATTTTTGACAACAAGTGTAGCTACACGTCCTGGCTAAGGATGAGGTTACCTGGTTCTTTTGACATTAAGATGGCTCATGCAAGTATATCCATTCCATCCTGACATATGGTCAGGATGCGCAAGCGTATTTCTGCTCCTTCTTTTGTAATATGAGGTTACCTGAGGAATAGGTGCCTTCAGGATACTTAGTCTAAAGTGGTTTCACTGTTTAAGCAACAGAATGCTAATGACTTGATATCTCAAAGTGTTAAAGCAAGTAACTCTTTAGGTTGTTTTCTGAATCATGTTAAAGAAGTCTTTTGTTGCCTTCTTCCCCCTTTTATATTGGATATTAAAGCATATGGAAAATTAAATGTGGGCAATTTCAGAATTCACTGGAACTCCCTCCCAGTACTATTCTATGGTCTCTGTTTTATTATTTTTAAACATGTCTTCATATTCTTTACTTATATTTCTGATCCCCATGCCCTTACCCTGGGAAGTGATATTTTTGTCAAAGCTGGTCCCTGACACAGGAAGCATAATTTCTGCCATCACAGAAATTCCAACATGAAATGAAAGACAGATGAATAAAGATATAAAACTGTACTATAATATACCAAGAGACCAAAGATATAAATACAGCAATCATCAGAGTATCAAGGTTCAGTATATATCTTAGACTGTGCTGCAAATGAGAGCAAGAAACATCTATCTAGAATATAGATATGAATATTGTGTAGGCATGAACTAGGCAGAGAGTAAGATGAAGGAACTGAAGTCAAAAAGAAACTCACGAACAAGGGCCTTGAGGTAAGTCAATGTGTGCCAAGTTAGCAGGTTCAATAGAAGGACAAATGACTATAAAGCAGTAGTCAATCAGAGATAAGATATGTACCTCTAAAATTAAGAATATCCTTAAAAATTTCACACAAGAGCTACAGATTTATCCCAACCCTAATGAAGACATTTCCCCCTTCAAACTTGGAGGTAGAATGATTAATGTACAGTTAAATAAAAATACCTTTAACTAAAAAAAAATACTTTCAAAAAGAAAAACCTGGAAGTATGGAGAACATTGCAGTCAATAATATAGCACTGTACAGAGTAGTGACTGTTCTAGCTCGTGTAATAGTGCTAAACAAGTAACACAAAATGAATTAGGTCAACCAGTAACTCAACAAATCAATTTCGAATAGTTTGGTTACTGACTTTGTGTCTTGGATATGGAAAAAGAGAAAGCATGCATAAATACTAGCTTTCTAATTTCAAAATCTGGGTTATGATGCTGTCATTTCCTGATATTGAGAATACTCAAGTACTGAAAAGTATATGTGGATGATCTTGTAAATTGACTAAATCAATGTTACACCTACCTGATACGTTAATGGCACATTCAAACTATAAATGTGAAGTTATATGATAGACCATTGCTCCTATATATCATAAGTTTAGGGAAGGTTCTGGACAGCATATGTAAATTTGAGAATCATCTAAACAAACATGACAATTTCAGGAATGATTTAAAAAATAATTGTCGTTTGAGATAATACAGAGTTAGTAAGTGGTAAAAAGGATAAAGGGAAAATGTCATTGACCAGCACATTCAATTAGTGAACAAGCAAGCTTAAGCCAATAAACAGGAAGGAATGAATAACCATGAGTGCTCAAAGCATTCCTTTTCTTGTAAAGGGAAGGAAGGTTTTTTTCCTAAAAGCACTGTCTATGGTTTGTGTACATATATATGGTTGTGGTTCCTATTCTTCTGAGCAAGCAAATGGAATAAAAGTTGAAGATCTATCAGATTAGCAACAAAGTTATTAGCATTTTTCAGAAGAGATTAGTAACATAGTGAGAATGATGGTTATTTGTCCTTTCACTCAAGCAATACATCTATGAAGTGTCTGTGTGCAGCCTGGCAATAGGCTATCTGTTGCAGACAGTGGTAATCCCAAGCCTTACCCTCATGTTCAAGAATCAAGCAATCTAGAATGAGAGACAGGAACTAAGAAATATTCATGTTTCTTATGAATATAAGAAGAATATGAAAGAAATATTCATAAAAATTCACCTTGTTCCATTTATGAATAACAATGTATTATACATGAGCACAGAGGACAGGGGTCCTGATTTAGGTTTCTTTGTGGTAATAATATGCACACTAAAATTTAGCAAGTACTTTTAAGTTAATGAGGCATCATATAGTAAAGATAATGCAAAAAGTAGCATGAGAGTGGGGTACTGTGTTGAACAGTGCAGTAGAGGATAGAGTGGAGATCTGGCACAAGAAAAACCATGGTACAAGGTAACAGAATTAAAAGAAAGCAAATTTCCATGATTCAGAAAATATAGGGGGGCTTGGTAAGAAATAAGAATAACAGAGGTGGGACATGTTTGACTGAGGTGGTCTCATGTGTGAATGATTAGTTTTGTTTCTGTTTTTCTAAAGAATAGTAAACTTTTATAGGAGTTTAAACATGTCCACTTACCTTGAAGAAGTGATTGCATTGACACACTGACACTTAGGGTTGTTATATCTTGAAAAAGGTATTCTGGCTTCTGTAGGTAAAATAAATTTGAAAAAAAACATAGGAAAAGAAAACATGTCAGAGAAGATCTAAGTCTGGAATAGTCTGGCTATGAGATGTCAATAGTTAGAAATGAAACAAGATAAAAAGAAATGAGCAAAATAAGCCCCATTTTGTAGGGAACGTTTTTTGGTCAGAAGCAGAGAGAGATTAGGAAGATTTGCTCAATGTGGCCACATGAGAAAAAGGACATAAAGGGATTCAGAGATGTTCAAGTATATCTTTGAATACTTTCATGAGCTTTATATTTAATCAAAGGAATATTTAAGGCAAGAGTAATGAGGGTATGCATAATTATGAAATTATAGTTAAGACACAGTCTCACCCATCATTATTAATTGTTACAGTACATACAAGTTAGTTTCTAATGATCCTTATTGAAATGCATGGTGATTTTCAGAAGATGTTTATAAGGTAATCATACTTGTTGAAATTGCCCCTGTTTGAAGTACAGTGCTCCACCTTACAAAGTCTGTCTTGCAAGGATTTGCTCTTTTTTGGTGAGTGTAAGTTTAGGACAATGACTCATTCTGTATCTTTAGCCTCGAAGAAGACGAAAAAGATTAAGAAGCAGAGTCAATCAGAAAGTCTGAGACAAACTAAAGATCCAGAGTCACAATGAAGATAGAGAAGCAAGAACTCAAGTTATCTAGATTGTAACTTGATAGTGCCTTCTTGCTTTAAAGAGGGAAGTGTTATGAAACAAACAAAAAACACAAATTTGTCACATTTCTGCTTTGATCAGAGTCAAGAAAACTCAACATTTTTTCTAAATTGTGACTCTGAAATTGGGGAGAATATTTATATATGACATCATGTTGATGGAAGAAATGAGAAAGACAGAAAAGGAGAGAGAGACAGGGGAGAGAGAGAGAGAGAGAAAGAGAGAGAGAGAGAACACTAAGATACAGGAGATAAGGAGAAAGAAATGATAATTTCAGGCTATCAACCACAGTAGGAGACACAGTTGTTTTTGCCACCTGCAGGAGCCTGAGGAATTCTAGTCAGGGCCTTTAAGGGAGATGAAACTGGCATTCCTGACTTTGCTTTCAGGGCATGTTAGTATCAAGCAATGTTAGAGTTCACTGAAAAATACTTTTAATAAATACAAACACAGACATTAATGGAAAGAGACGTATGCTTAGGAAGTTGAAAGTACTTATCAGAGATATCAGTGTGGCCCTCTTAAGATAGAATAGTCAACACTTATGTTGACTTAACAATAACCATTTTTAAGGTTAGATTATGTACATGGCTTCTAAGAAACTTACTTTTCCAGAGAACAAGCTCATATGGGGCTGTGGTGACAGTTGCATGGTTAAGGGCACTTGCTCCTTTTCCAGAGGCCTGGATTTCAGTTTCTAATGCCCATGTAGGGCTGCTCACAACCACCCAAAACTCCAACTCCAGGGTATCAGAGGCTCACTTTTGCTTTCTATGGGCACCTGGGGTCACATGTGCACAAACTCATATGAGGACATATACATACGATTTTAAAATATAAAATAAACAAAACCATACATCCAAGGGTCATTTTTTAATGTATTACAGCTTCTAGTTTTGTGTTTTTATGAGATTCCTGAGCATGCAAACAAGTGGATCTCAGTTTCTTTATCTGTTTCTTGTACCTTTTTTGAGTTCTTTCCTTCTTCTGTTTATTTTGTCCTATTTCTATGTGTTTGTTTTATTTTATTTTACTTTTATCCCCTAAAAGTATGTTTGCTTTCTAATGAGGGCTAGAAATGGGGTACATCTGGATGGAAAGGGAGGTATGGAGAATCTGGACACAGTAGCTGGAGGGGAAAACTTAATCCGAATGTAAAAATATATACAATGTAGGTGAATGCAGAAGACACCCATACCAACCGCTGACATTTATGTACACACAAATGTACACCCACCCACACATGAAAACATATAGAGAAATAAAATGTATTAATTTGCTTTTAACTATTTTTGATAAAAGTGTCACCTTAATAAGTATGAACATACACATATATCCATGGCATCATCACCAGAACCAAGTTATATTTACTGTTTATTAAATATATCTATTAATTTGAAAAGAAATAAAAACTAGTGCCAAATGAAAGGAGAAAACCACCAGTGACAAATGCCTTCATTGGATTAGTCTGTGGGCTTGTCTGTTTTAGTATTTTCTTGTTAGTTGATTGCTGTGAGGTCCAGACCACTCTGTGTGGTGTCATTCCTCAACAGGTTGTCCTGGGTTGTAAAGAAAGGAGTCTGAGCAAGCCTCAAGAAGCAAGCTATTAAGTAGCACTCTTTTATGGTCTCTGCTTCAGTTCCTGATTCCAGGTACCTGCCTTGAGTTCCTGCACTGACTTTTTTCAATAATGGACCATGAGATTAGATGTGCAATGCCAATTAAGCCCTTTTTCCCACAAGTTACTTTTGCTCTTCAGATTTAACACAGCAGTTGAAAGCACACTAGCTTAATAAAGAATAATAATAATTTTATAATAAGAAAGCTAAATTTTACATTCTGAGTATGAGGTTTTAATTATGTATTTTAAAAGAAAATAACACTTTATGCCAAAATAGATATTGGCTATATCTAAATTAGAAAAGATCATAAACATTGACACCAAACTATTAATTATGTGTAATATATATATATATATGTACATATATATATACACACATACGGCTTATTTATATGCCTATGTGTATTTTATATATTGGGAGTAGAAGTGGTTTATAATTTCTTCACTGTATATTTCTGAATATTAAAAAATACTCACAACTGCATAAATAATACAAAACAATCAAATTATATAAATAAAAGAAGCTTTCTTTTAATAATAATCCATTATAAGATCAAGTTATATATTTTTATATAGTTCATTCATAACTGCCTTGCTGTAAGTATAGCATGTGATAATTATAGATGTTACATAATTTTTAAAATTATATAATTAATATATAACTCTATTTAAAATAATACAACTTATCTCTTATTTCTGTATAAAAATAATGATAATAAAAGTATATTTCCGTGGAAAATGCATAAAACCACATAATGAGGTAATAAAAACAGATACTGTGATTTCTAAGTTTTAAGCATTTGCCTGAAACAGTGATTAGTGTTTGAACCTTAGTGTAATTCTTTGAAGAGGTCCTAATGCCATTGTCACATAAGATAAGTAAAAGGAGGCCCTGGGAAGTCACTTGACCAAAACATTGACTGAGAAGTTATACAGTTAAGTTGAGAACCAGTTGTGTGTGACCCAAAAGGCCTTTGGGCTACACCTCACAGTGACAGAAAGAGCTGCCAGGCTTAGTTCAGGCTCATTTGAAAGGTACACCTCCTCTGACAGCGAGCACCATTTTAACTGAAACATCAAAAGAGCCAATAAAAGAAAAGAGTTGTACTTTATATTAACAAGTAAGCATCATTTATTACACAAAAGCTATTTGGATAGTTCTTATAGCAAAAAAATTAATATTGCAAACACTACAGAAATGATCACAAGACCTGTCTAGTTTCTTAAATAATTAGCAATAGTTAAAAGAATCTTGAAAGGACAAAGAGTCAAAATCAAGTGAAAACTGAAAATGACACAATGACACATTTTCTCTAAAATGTGTTCAACAACTCTAGATGAAGACTGAGAATATTTGCTAATTGTGCTGCTATTGCTCCAGTTGCCAGGCTCAGCTTTATGCTGGAACACTAGGGCTGGAAACAGTATTGCTTTCTACATGTAAACGCACTGCTGAACCAATTCCACTCATTCCTCCCCTCTTTAGGCTTCCAACAAATATTTATGCAGCACTTACCATGTGCTCATTTTCAGAGCTGCCAAATGGGATGTCCTTCTGATGCAATTTGATTGGAGTGATGACCAGAGAGACTTGATTAAGTGCAACGGTGAGTACTTACATGCAAGGGGTTTGACATAAAGAATGATCTAATTAGCATAGTGCAAATTCCTTCAGTTTTCAGTGTATTCTTTTTCCCAATATCAACTAAAGAGTCTTATAAGTAAGAAAACATGTGAATGAGCATGCGATCAAACTGGACTCTCTGAATGTGGCTGAAAAGTGGGGGCTGACTGAGAAGCCATTGAAAAAGGCACTGGGAATTGTTTCTAATGCATGTACTGGCTTTTTGGGACCCTAGTCTATTTGTCTATTTGGATACAAAACTTCCTAGGACAGGATATGGGGTGGGACTTGAACTTCCCACAGGGCAGGATTCCCTGCCATCTCTTAAGGAGGGAAGGGGAGGGAGGAGGGGGAGTGGGAGAGCCAGATGGGAATGGAAGGAGGGGAGGAAGTGTAATTTTTTTGAATGGAAAAATAAAAAAAAAATACAAACAGAAAAAAAGGTAAGAAAACATGTGAAATATATGTTTTGGCAAGAAATGATAAAATGTATCTTCTTCTTTTTAATATTTTTATTGGAACTATTTGAGAAGGTTATATTCTTTCATTTTTTTATTTTCAGATTCCCTTAAAATAGTCATACCATTTTTCTATATTTTTTTCTTTTCAACTTAGAACTTTCAAATATTTAGAAAATCAAATTCATTAGTACAATCTCTAAAGAAGAAAAAAATCAAAGAAAATGTCTATTCCATTGAAAGAGAACTCTTGTAATTATTTCATGCATGACAGTTTACTTTTTATATAACACATAAAATTATGCACCATTTTAATCCTGAGATTCAATTAATTAATTATCTATTATTTAAAAAGGGGAGTTAAAGTACAATTATCTTGACTTCCTTTGCACGGAGTCTGGTACAAGTCATAATACCAATATGCCTGAGTGTTTTAAATGTAAGGTAAAATGGACTGCTGTCACCCCTGTCATTGGAGTGGTATTCTTTAAAGTCCAAGACTAAAATATTGACGAAGACTTATGGAGGTAGTTTTGATCTCAACATACAGAACAGAAGAAGAGACAGAAGGAAATAGCCTATACAAGGATATTGAGAGAAGCAGAAATTTTACTTCTTTGAACACACTATGATGCCTTTGCTCTGTGCTGTTGAGACTCACTGTAAGCTCCTTCATTTAGTCAACAGTTAAGACAATGAGATTTCGTGACTGATTGAGCCACAATACTGAGCGGAAAAAAAAACTAATCATTTTCAGTTGCTGTGTTTCTCTCTTTTAAATCCATGCTCCATGTCCACAGAAATAATTACATTGTCTCCCAACTTCCTGGATGAGGAACCCATTGCTTTGAAGTATAATGCTAAAGAATCTTGAGATTTGACAATGTTTCCATTTGATGGTCTTAAAAGTACTATTTGAGGTGTTCTGTAAAATGAGTCTCGGAATCATCATCCTTGGATAAGAAAGAATTAACATCCTCATGAGTTGGAAATTGGCCGCCCATCATTAGTTCTTCACACACAACTGGATTCTGTAAGCTCAAATGGCAACAAATTTTAATAAGCTCAACATGATTTAGCCTCAGAGAAGATCAATATGTATTGGTGACTCTGGTGGAGGCTCAAATGAGAGGTGAATCTGAGAGTATTTGAAGTATCAGTTCATGACTTTATTTTAGAAGGATATCTGTCCTCCACAAAATTTCTTACACTTTTATCTGAGTCATTTTTTTCTATCTTCACTTATAGGACCTTTGTGATTGTATTCCACAAATACAAATACAATTGTCTCCACAAATAAAAGATAACCATAACTATGATCCTGTCTATGCTTCACCTAGATGCAATTCCCAACCTCCAGTTAACATCATCCATGTTTACTGGTTAATTATAGCTCACAGTGGTATTCCTCACTGAGGAATTATTAAAGGAATTGTTTCCTTACCAAAGAAGTTATGACTGCTACCAGGTCAGATGGAAGTCTACAAACAAGTAGTAACAGACCAAGGGATTTAGCAATTTCTCTGGCAAAATTCATACACTTTGTTCTCTACTAAACAAATGTTTATAATAAAGTCTTGATTTATAACTGCTTTGAAATAGGGGAGAAACACAAGATTATTCATCCACTTCTTAAGCACCATGTAGGAGGAGTTTGCTTGTTGATTCTTGGCTGTTTAGCCTCAAAATAATCACAAAGAAAACTATATTAATTAAATCACTGCTTGACCCATTAGCTCTATCTTCTTATTGGCTAATCTTACATACTAACTTGACCGATTTTTATTAATTTGCATAATGCCACGTGGCTGTGGCTTAACAGCTAAAGTTCCATCTGGCTCCGGTGGGGCTACATGGCTTCTCTCTGACTCTGCCTCCTTTCTTCCAGCATTCAGCTTAGTTTACCCCACCTATCTAAGATCTGCCCTGCTATAGTCCAAAGCAGTTTCTTTATTCATTAATGGTAATTACAGCATACAGAAAGAAATCCCACATCACCTCCCATTTTCTGTTTAAATAAAAAGGAAGGTTTTAACTTTAACATAGTAAAATTACATATAACAAAATAGAGATCAAGCAAGAATTACAGTTATAATATTTATATCTGCCGCGCCAGCATGGCAACTGTTGTTCTTCTGAGCGAGGGACATCGGGATTAACACTTCAGGTTCTGCAGACAAGCCCTTTTTCCACTTTACCACACAATATATATAGCTCTCAGCAGGGGAGGCTAAGACAGCAAAAGTAGGAAGCTCATCACCATAACTCAATGACTTAAGGGGAAACATCCTTAGAAACATTGCTGAAAACAATAGATTGTTCCTGCTTTTGTTCCTATTTTCAACCAACTGCAAGAGTACAAAAGAGATCAAGTGGGGGTGTAAAGGCCTGTCCTCTAGGGACCCAACAATATCTACTTTATCTTTTATCATAACTAAGGAAAACTATAATTATAACTATGTATTCTTCAACTCTATCAAAGACTCCAGAAGGATATAATACTACCTAAGTAAACAGGAAGTACATTATAAGAACCTTCCAACACTCTAAATATGACAGATACATCTTGTAACCTGGGCAGTCACCCAAAGTTCTTCTGTACCATTGGGGCATCCATCTTTAACCTACAGGCCCATAGTATCCAGCAGACCTTTCGATGAAGCAGGAAATTTCAAAGACAGTTCCACCTATATTGTCAGTTTATCAGTCACTTTTTTCTGTGTCATGCAGAATGTCTTGCAAATGTTTTGTGTAAAAGGAACCCGCAAGGACCATCTCACCTTTAGGAAAGTTCAGCAATCATTTCTTTGAGGGTCCTGCATATCCTGTTCATCAAGGAGTCTAGGCAAGAGCAGTTTCTTGTCCCAATGGCTAACCAACTCTATAAGGAGCCTCTTTTATGCCCGTCTTCCCCATAAAGTAATTGGTGATCCCAAGAGCAGATATGTCCCATTGTCTTGAAAAGTCTTAACTTTTTGAAACATTTTAAATACCATATTATGAAGGTTTCTGGAAGATTTGAATAATACCTATCTAACTGAAATATATCTCTATACATCTAGAAAACCTAACTAACATGATTACAAGCTTGACTATTATACATTATTCTCTATTTACCTATGTTTAATTATACATTACATTTTTAAATGAACTGTATAATCACAATACCTTAATCACAATCAGAAATATATATATATATATATATATATATATATATATATATATATATATATGTCCCACACTATCGTCTCGCCAGCAAGAACCACGCGGGACACTAGGATTCTTCTGCAGAGAAGCTTTAATGCATCTTGAGAGAGAGAGCATAAGCTAACATGGCCGGGGACCCAGAATGAGGGGAACCCATCCCTTATATAGGAAACAGTCCTCGCTTCGGAAGTGTCACTCCTGAATTGGTCCGCTGCCCATCAACCCAGATGACGCATCGGGAGTAGGCGGGGACGCAGCAGTGGAAAATTACGAATTACATGCACATTATCTTGTTCACCTGGCGGTGAAACCGGCTGCCAGCGCCATCCTATAATGGAGAATGTGGTTGCGGCCCTCCACATATATAGTATAATAAAAATTGATCTTAAATTTGTATCAATAAACCAAAATCCATACCAATGCAAATCTCTATATCCCTCTTTAAATGTAAACAAGCATTTATAAACAATATTTGGGAACATGGGCATAGTTCTTTTACAAACTTCTTTCTGCTATTTATTGGGTGAAGTAATTTTTGAGGGGTGTCAAGGCAACCTTACAGGGGCTCTTGGTCCGTCAAGCCATATTAGTCTGGAAGCAATCCACAGGTTCTCATCCTCTGTGGAAACAATAGAAGAACCTCTTTTCCAGCGTAAAATATCCTAAGACACAAATTCTTAAGTCAATATACCTTTATCATATACATGCAGGTTTAGTTTAGCACCCGATATAATGAAATTTCTCTCTGTACTTAGCTCATTCACAGTCAAAAATTCAAAGAAAACACAATAATATTCATAATCCAGACTGTGTAGATTTTCCATCACTACATGGCTTATTATTATTTATTTCTTTAATCTATGACTGTCTGTACTCTGTCTCTTTAAAGACTCTGCTTTATTTTTTTAAACAATTTACTCCTTTTCCAACTCTCTATATTCTTTCCCTTCTCTCTCCCAAGACTACATACATTTATCCAACACTGTGGTTCCAAGGTGGTAACTAACTCCACGTAAAACCTAAGAGGGATTAAAAAGGAATTCTATATACAAATAGAGAGTTTAACACAGCTTTTTGTTGTTTGCCGGCCGGGGGCAGCAGAGAAATTTCCCTGACTCAACAGCAATAGCAGGAAAAAAGCTGCACGGTTTTAAAATGCAGCTTTCTGGGATGTGCCGCCAGTGTGAACTTCAGCTATAAAGTATTCCAATGGCTTTCATGGGACTGGATGTTTCTGTTCCCACTTGGGATTAGAAAGAAAGTACTCTGAGACCATGCTAATGGCTCAACGCTCCCTGCCTGCACCTGGGCAGATGGCAGGACCAGGCTTAGGCAAGCTGGAGAGCATGGTGGATTCCCACTGCCATACAAAAAGATGTTTCCAGGCTGTGCAGATTCTGTGCCACATGCTCAGTCTCAGAGTTGACTGCTGAGTGTGGCTCCTATCTGGCAGCCCCAGAGCTAGAAGAAATGGTAGTTTACCATTTTGAAACTGGAGAGAGGTGGAGCCAACATCCAGAGCAGACCGCCACTCTGCAGTTCAGAGACACAACTGATTCAGAGTCACAAGCAGCTCCACCATGTTGGACTGGGCGGGAAAAGCCCATAGTACCTGTTTTTGACCGAGGAATGTCACAGCTTAGATTCTTAAGTGCTTAACAATTTAAAAGAACAAAGCAAAAATGTTCCTAGACAGTAAAAAGTTACAGGCAATGCAATAGGACAGATTCAGACATAAAAGACCTCTAAATGGGTCATAGTATTAGACATATGTAGGCTTGGGAGAGAGAAGAAAAAGAATATAGAGAATAAAGTTAATGCCTTAAAGAAAAGGTAAAGTCTTTAAAGAGACTGAGTACAGATAGTTAAAGATTAAAAGAAATAAAGAAAAATAAGCCACATAAAATGGAAAATTTACAGAGTTTGGATTTTGTATATTGTATTTTCTTTGAATTTTTGGACTGTGAAGGAGCTAAATAGGGATAGACATTTCATTATATGGGCTGCCAAGCTAAGCCAGAATGGCTGCCATAAGGGTATTATGACTTCAGAATTTGGACCTAAGAACATAATGCTTTGGAAAAGAGGTTCTCCTTTTGTTTTCACAGAGGATGAGACCCTGTGAATTGCTTCTATCCCAACACGGTATGATAGACCATGCCTTCCTGAAAGATTGTCATAATATCTTCAGAAAATTATTTCACTCAACTGCCGACTGAGATGAATCAATCACACAGGTTATACCATGAAAGACCTGATTAATGGCATCCCCATGCAGCAGGAATCAGTTTGAAGAGAAAAAAACTGTGCTCATATTCCCAAATATTGTTTACAAATGTTCTTTTACAGTTAAAGGGGGATATGATATAGATATGAATAATTTGCATTGGTATAAATTTTGCCTTATTGATAGAAATTTAAGGTCGATTTTGTTATTTGTTTATGTATTTCTGATCTTGATTAAGGTATTGTGATTGTGAAGTTCATTTACAAATGTAATGTATAATTAGGAAATATAAGTTGTTAATGGATAATCATCAATAATAGTCAAGCTTGTAGTTATGTTAGATTTTCCAGATATATAGAGATATATTTTAGTTAAATAGGCATTCTTTATATCTTTCAAAGACTACAGAATACGGCATTTAATGTTTTAATAATTTAGGACTTTTCATGACAATGAGACACATCTGCTCCTGTTAGCACCAGCAACTTCAAGAGGAGGATGGGCATCGAAGAGGCTCCTTATGAAGTTGGTTAGTCATTTGGTCAAGAAACTGCTCTTGCCTGGACTGTTGCATAAACTGGACACAAAGAACCTCCACAGAGAGGACTGCTGAACTGGCCTAAAGGTGAGATGTTCCTTCGGGGTTCCTGATTCATGAAAGAGTCTGTGAGACATTTTGCAGGACACAGCAGATAGTGACTGAACCGTCTTTGAATTTTCCTGCTTCATGGACATGTCTGCTGGATACTATGGGTCTGTAGGCTGAAGATGGATGCCCCAACAAAAGAACTTTGGGTGATTGTCCAGGCAATGAGATGTCTCTGTCATTTCTAGAGTTTGGAAGCTGCTTATTTCTTGTTTACTTAGGAAATATTATATCCTTCTGGACTCTTTGATAGAGTTGAAGAATAGATAGTTATAGTTTTCCTTAGTTATGATAAAAGATGAAATAGATATAAATATTGTAATTGTAATTCTTTCTTGATAACTATTTTGTTATATGTAATTTTACTATGTTAAAGTTAAAGCCTTTTATTCTGTTTAAACAGAAAAAGAGGAAATGATGTAGAAGGGTCTTCTTTCTGTGTGTTGCTTTCATTGGTTAAATAAAGAAGCTGCCTTGGCCTTTTGATAGGGCAGAATTTAGATAGGCATGGAAGAGAGAACAGGATGCTGGGTAGAAGGCAGTGAGGCAGACTCCATGGCTCTTTGAGCCAAGATGGACGTAGGTTAGAATCTCCCTGGTAAACCACGACATCAAGGTAAACACAGATTAATAGAAATGGGTTAATCAAGATGTGAGAGTTAGCCAGTAAGAGGCTAGAGCTAATGGGCTAGGCAGTGTTTAAATTAATACAGTTTGTGTGCTGTTATTTCAGGGTATAAGCTTGCCGGACGGTGATGCGCAGCCCGCTGCTTCTCATTACAAAAACTGTGACCCATTTACAGGTCTTTTTTTTAAAATCTGGATTTGCCTTTATTGCATATCTGTAATTATTTTCTGACCAGAAGTGCTTCTTAAAATGCTAAGCACTTCTTAAAAACTTTAGCTGTGAGCTCCCATTAGATCAACCCCACCATCTGGACTGGTACTGATGGAGCATGTGATCAAACCAGACTCTCTGAAGGTGGCTGAAAATGAGAGCTGACTGGGAATCCAAGGATAATGGCATTGGGTTTTAATTCTACTGCATGTTCTGGCTTTGTGGGAGCCTGATCTGTTTGAAAGCTCACCTTCCTAGACCTGGATGGTGGGGGGAGGACCTTGGACTTCCCACAGAGCAGGGAGCCCTGACTGCTCTTTGGACTGTAGAGTGAAGGGGAGGGGGAGGGGGAGGAAAATGGGAGGAGGTAGATATTTTTAATAAAAAATTTTAAAAATTGCTGGAAAAAAGATCAAAAAAATAAATACAAATGTCAAAAAAAGAAAAAAGTAAACAAGCTAAGCAAGCCATTGTGAACCAGTCAGTGAGTAACATTCCCTCACTGTATGTGCCTCAGTCCTTGCCTTGAATCCCTGCCCTGATTTCTCAGTGATGAACTGTGACTTGGGAGTTGTAAGATGTAATAAACTCTTTTCTTCCTCATATATATATATATATATATATATATATATATATATATATATATTACTTCCTGCTTGCTCCACACAGCCCAGCATTGTAGAGCTGACTACCGCCTCTAATGTCCCATCTCTAGGCACAGAGCCATTCCACGTTGTCACCAAGCAAGACATAGCATGTTGCTCGCATAACCCATTCAAATGCTCAGTCTCCTGAAAGAGCCAGAGGTCACGGTGGTAGGATATCTCAGAAAGACAGCATTTCAAAACAGCTCGGCCTTTTTCCTGCTGTCACCAAATCAGGAAAACCTCTCTTAAAGGAACTGCAGCATGGCACCAGCATGCAAAGTCCATTCAGAAAAAAAAATGCGGCTAAACTTTATTTTTTAGTGTCTATAATTCCTTTCCAGGCGCTCATAGGTTTTACATAGGGTTAGTCTACCACATTTGGCGCCAATTGTCTCCACTTATTTGGAACAACACCTTTTATACCAGCTGTACACAAAATTTCCCCCACACATCAGGAAGTCTTTAACTGTATACCAATTAGACCAATTCAATTTGAAACTCTCTACCTGGAGAAACTATAAGATATAATAGTCTAAGAGCACAGTGCCATTAGATTGCCTTCTACATCTGATGTTAATCACATGTTTCTGATGACAGGGTTGTAAAGTAAGTTTCCTATTACTTCCTAGCCTTTGATTTTTTTTTTAATTTGAAAGAAGTGCTTACAGAACTTAGCACTGAAATTTATTTATATTTAATTATTTATTATAAAGGATAACAACTAACTAAAAGAACAGGGAAGAATAATAAGGGAAAGAGCCCCGACTTTCATGATGTCTGCTGGTTTACTAAACTCTAAGATTTCAATTTGATCATATTTCTGAACACTTTCCTACCAAGGTCCTTCTGAACTTTTGTGGACACTTTGTGTGCTGATGACTCATCAATTACATAATTGACAAGTGAGGATCAACTCATTCTTCAACACTCTTCTTTTTTAAATATCAGTTAGTAGAGGCAAAAATTCATACCTTTTCCTCTTTACTCATGTTGTTGACAGCCCTAGAAACTGGCCACCACCCTGGGGCTATCCAAGGATTGTTGACAAGATGGTCTTAATACTCCGAAGATTCCTAAAGATTTCAGAGTTCTGATTCAGGCATTCCTATCACTTGTGGAATTATAAGATAATAGGAACTTTGAGTCAGGAACTAGAGATGAAAAAGCACAATTATTACAATGTGGGGTTTTCAACAAGCATTTTAAAATTGTATGGTAGGAACCAAGAGATGGAGTTCAATATTTTTTACATATACACATAAAAATATTGATATATTTTATCATACTATCAGAGCAGTATTTTCTGATGTTTTGTAATATAAATTCTCTCACTCTAGTTATTATCATGGTACTAAGTTGAATCATTTAAACAGACATCAATATTTTTTTCAGGATGGCAAATGTTTACTGTTAGTTGATATTAACAGAAAATACAAACAATGTTTCATAGAAAACTGTTGTAGAAATATGATTAACTCATACTCCATAAATGTTCTTTGGATATCAAAAATCTACATATACTGCAACTAAAACTATGTATGTTTTCTTAGTGACTTCCTTGCCATGGCCTTTTGGCTCTTACTTGAAATTCATTCATCAATAAAGTTCTTAGATAAGAATTTTGGCCATAAATTTTGTTTCTAATGACCCTACCTAAGACATTGGCTGGAAGAATCAACTATATTCTCATTTTTTGTCTGTCTCACCCATGGGAAAGTCATGCTTCATTAATCATATCTGATTATTCTAGATTCCATTACAAATTTCTGCCTCTTATTATAATAATTGTGGCTGTCCTGCTTCCCATAGGTAAGCAAAACAACTTGACTGCTATTATTTCAGAATCTTATGATACCCACCCTTTACAGCAGATTCAATGCTTCTACAGTAGCTCTTATCAAAAATATGTGCCTACCAGGTTAATGATTGTTGTATTTCCAAAAGTGATGGTGCTTATCTCAACAACACTGCTCTTCACCTTTTTAAATAGACTGTGGTCTAGACTGTAGATGCTGTTACATGTTTCGTTATATATAATATATCTGATCTCTGGGGTGCCTTTTAATGTATTCTCAGTTGGCCTACCATTGACTTCTCTAGTATGTGATGGGTAATTTTGGTTGTCAACTTGAATGAATCTGCTAGCAACTATCAGACAAGCTATTGACCACATATCTGAGGGGTATTCTTGATCACTTTTATTGAAGCAAAAAGACCTACTCTAAATATTGTGGCTGCAAATATAAAAGTAAGTCTTAGCCAAATGCAAACATAGGGATGGGAGGCAATACTTGAAAGTATTGTCCATGGTAAGTAATCATACTCCAGTGGAAGGCCACACACCTAAGAATTCATGGTCAGTCAAAATTGCAGTCAGTTGCTGAAAAACACGCATGAAAGATGATACAAAGAAAAAGGCTGGATGGATAGGTAAGTCTTGGAGGGGAGTGGATTAATATGTGCAATTTTTTTAAAGAATGAAAAAATGCCTCCTAATTATTTAAATAAAGTATGAGAAAAAACTTTTTTTTCTCCTTTTTCTCCTTGCCACCTTGTCTTCATACTGTCCTGGTAAATTCATTTGCCATATTGATTCTTTGCTTTTGCTGTTGCTATTTCTACCTCCAAGACCACCACTGTTGCCACTGGCTGCTGTTGTTTCTTTGTTGATATTGGAATGCAGATTCTTCTGCTTTTCAATGTGTACATAAGACCAATGGCTCTCTGTAAATCCTCCAGCTTTTCAGTAGCATACTGAGATTGCTAAGAAATCAAGCCCTGTAAACTGAGAAACTTCCAGGTTCATAGCTTCTACAGTGTGTAAGAAGTCATTTTTGGACCACCTAGACCATATTATGTAAGGAAATTTAATAAATACTCCTTTTAAATATTCCTCTCATATATATTATATCCTGATTGCACTTTCCCTTCACCCTCAATCTCTCATCCCTAGCACTCCTCTCCCCCAGATCTACTCATCACCTCTGTCTCTCTTTAGAAAAGAGCAGGACTCCAAGTGACATCAACTAAACATGGCATGTTTCTAGGCAGAGACCATCATGCCAAGACTGGCCAAGAAGACCTAGTAGGAGGAAATGGTTCCACATGCAGGCAAAAAAAAGATCAGAGACAGCTCCCGATCCCACCATTAGGGGTCACACAAGAACACCAAGGTACACAACTATTACATATATGTAGAGGGTCTAATTCAGACCCCATAGAGGCTTTCTGATCTCTGTAAGCCTCCATGAGACCCGATCTATTGATTTTGTGAACTGCATTCTCACAGTGTCCTTGTCATCTCTGGTTACTGAGATCCTTCATCATCCTCCACAGAACTTCCCAAGCTCTGCCTAATGTTAGAATGCTTTTATCAGATGCCGGATGAAGCTTCTCTGGTCTTTATTCTGACTGTTCTGCTAGAGTCACATCTCAGAGCACTCTAGACAAACTAAATGCAAATGGTTTTATGACTTGTTTGATGTCCCAATCCTTCCACTTGACTCCTTGTCTGGTTACAGAAGATGGTCAGTTCAGGTTCTGTATCCTCCATTACTAGGAGTCTTTTCTATGGTTACTCTTGAATATTCCATGAAATTTCCATTACACCAGGTTTCTACCTTGCCCCCTAAATGTCATCTAATTTCAGTCATTTCTCCAAGTATTTTCTCCTTCCCTCCTCTTCTACTTCATCCCTCCGGTTCCTGCAGTAAACCATGGAAATCTATTCTTGCTTCACTGGGAGTCCATTGTGTTTCTTCTTAATCCCTTCTTGTTATTTAACCTCTCTGGATATGTGGACTGCAACATAGTTATATTTTACTTCACAGCTAGCATCCAATTATATGTGAGTACATATCAAGTTTGTCCTTCTGTGTCTGGTTTACCTCACTCATTGTTTTTAACAGCTCAGTAGTACTTTATTGTATAAATGTTCCACATTTTTTTATCCATTTATCAGTTGAGGATATCTAGGCTGTTTCCAGTTTCTGGCTATTATGAATAAAAATCCTATGAACCTTAATTTCAATCTCTTAAAGGAGTCTTCAAAGACTTCAATATCAGTGTATTTTTGTGTGTGTATATCATATTTTCTTTCTTCTTATCTTACTTTTTGTAATCTATTTGCATATAAGCATGATATTATTCCTCCCTTATTTAAACAAAGCAAAACAAAACAAAAAGACCATTTTAATCTTCATCTCCTCTATCAATTAATTAATGACCTCTTATTGGTTTTCTTTTTTCACTCTATAAAGAATTCTTCATGCACTGCTCTTTCTATACTATCCTCTTAAATACACTTTTTTTCACCTTCTTGTTTGTCCATGAATGTTAGTCTCTACCACATGCTCACTGATATGATGTACTTTCTAGCCAAATGCCCAAAGCAAACGGACTAATCCATCATGGAGTGGAACCTTTAGAATTGTAATACCAAAGAAATATTTTCTCATTATAAACTGAGTAGCTCAAGTATTTGTTACATCATAATGGAATGACACCACATCAACCTATTTATACTTAGAATGAATATCCTTGCTATCGTATTGATGTGCAATTCCCCTCTGTATGCTATGAATATATTTTATTACCATTGGTTAATAAAGAAGCTGATGTGATCTATAGCAGGGCAGAATATAGCAAGGCTGGAAGAGACATAGAGAAAGAGTAGGCAGAGACAAAGAGACGCCATGTAGCTGCCAAAGGAGACAGATGCCAGATTCTTACCAGTAAGCCTCAGCCTCATACCAATGCACAGATTAATAGAAATGTGTTGATTTAAGATGATAAGAGTTTGTTAATTAGAATCCTGAGCTAACAGGCCAAGTAGTGTTTTAATTAATATAGATTTTTGGGAATATTGTGTTCTGAGTCACTGGGAAACAAACAAGCAGTTCCCAACTACAAAATGGTCCCCAACATGGGGCAACTCCATCAACATAAAACCTAAGAGATCTTGCGAATGAATTCTAGACACAAAAGAACAGAGATTCTTGATATTCAGATTTTTTTGGATGACCTTTATTTGTTGGTGGCGATCATGGGTCCTGTGACTCTCTTAGGAGAGCTCTTCTTGACTCAACATTGGCAGCAAAGGCTATGCTGCTTCTTTAGGAGAGGCCTTCCTGTTTCTTGCTGGAATGAAAGACTCTGGCTCTTTTGGGAGATCTAGTTACAGAGCAATTGAATGGGGCTTGTAAGCAGACAACTACAGGTTGATGGCAAAGTGGAGCTGCTGCATCCCTGGTGCTGGGGAGAAAACCATGAATCATAGAGCTTGCAGTAAATATACCACCACCATATTGGACTAAGTAGAACCAACAACCAGAGCTACAGAGTTAGTCATAGCCACTTCTGCTTAGCAGTTTAAAAAGGCACTCCTGATCAGAAAATGATTACAGATATACAATAAAGACATATTCAGGCAGAAATAAACCCTGAAAGGTTCACTGTGTGTTTAAAACATGTACATAGTCTTGAGAAAGGGAAGTAAAAGAGTTTAAATAGTTATAAAAAGAAATAGTTTTAAAGAATAAAATGAAGTCTGTAAAGAGACAGAGTACAGTCACAGACTAAAGAAGTAAGGAAAAATAATCCATTTAAAGATATAAAATGCACAGAGAGGCTGGATTATGTATAGTATTGTGTTTTCTTTAAATTTTTTGACTGTGAATGAGCTAAGAACAGAGAGACATTTTATTGTATTATCTGCTAAGTTAAACCAATATAAATGTTTCAAAGGTATCCTGACTTCAAAATTTGGGTCTAAGGATATGTGATTTTGGAAAGTAGGTTCTTCTTTGATTCCACAGAGGATAGAAAGCTATGGATGAAACAAGACCTCCTTAAGCGATGACCCAGATGATCCAATATCCATGATTGCTTCAGGACTGCTGACTGAGATAAAACTACCACACAGAATATCCCATGAAAGATCTGATTAACAGCACTCCCAATCAGTAGTCAGTAGTCTAGAGAACAATGCCAAAAATCCCTAAATAATTGTTTATGGATGTTTATTTACGTTTAAAGGGGTATATGTTATAGTGGTGTGGGAGAATGGTCTGTATTCTGTCAATTATATTTTAAATAAATGCTGATAGGTCAGTAGCCAGGCAAGAAGGTGGGACAACCAGACAGGAAGTTGAGGCAGGTCAATGAGAACAGGAGAATTCTGGGAAGGAAGAAGCCATTCCTCTGTGGTCCTGTCCAACCACAGAAGAAGTAAGATATGATTGTCCTGCTGAAAAAGGTATTAAGCCATGTGGCTAACATAGACAAGAATAAGGCTAATACAAGTTATAAGAGTTAATAAGAATTCTGAGCTACTAGACCAACCAGTTCATAACTAATGTAAATCTCTGTGTGATTTCTTTGAGACTTCATGATTATGGAAACTGGGCAGGATAGAAAACATCATACAATATTATAGAGATGAATACTTTTCTTTGGTATGGATCCTGGATTATTGAGATAGATTTAAGGTCAGTTTTGTTATATGTATATTTATCATCTTGATTAAAATATTGTGTTTGTGCAGCTCATTTAAAATGTAATGTATAATTAATAAATACAGACTAACAGACAGTTATCAATAATAGTCAAGCTTGGAGTCATGTTAGTTAGGTTTTCTAGACATATAGAGATATATTTCAGATGGATATGTATTCTTCAGACTTTTCAAATGCTAACAGAATACGGCATTTAAAATATTTTAAGAATTTAGGACTTTATGACAATAAGACACATCTGCTACTGGCTACCCCAACCTACCTCAAGAGGGTGATGATCATCAAAGAGGTTCCTTATGGAATTTGTTAGCCATTAGGGTAAGAAACTAACCTTGTTTCGATTGCTTAATGGTAAGCTGAATGAACTGGACATGCAGGACTCACAGATAAAATGTCTGCTGAACTTACCTAAAGGTATAAGACAGTCCTTCAAGGTTCCTGCTTCATGAAAGAGTCTGCCAGATATTCCACGGGATACAGAAGAAAGTGACTGACAAATGCCAATATAGGCAAAATAGTCTTTCAAAATTCGTACTTTATGAAAAAGTGTGTCAGATACTATGGGCTTACAGGCTGAATATAGATGCCTCAGTGTTACAGAAGAACTTTGGGCGGCTGTCCAGGCAGCAAGATGTTTCTGTCAATTCTAGAGTTTTGGAAGTTTCTTACAATGTACTTCCTGTTTACTTAGGTAATATTATATCCTTCTGGGGCCTTTGATTGGATTGAAAAATAGATAATTATAATTATAGGTTTCCTTAGTTATAATAAATATAAAGTAGATATAAATATTATAAGTGTAATACTTGCATGATATCTGTTTTGTTATATGTAATTTTACTATGTTAATGTAAAAACTTTCTAATATGTTCTATTACCATTGATTAATAAAGAAGACACTTTGTCTTATAACAGGGGAGAAAATAGCCAGGCTGGAAGAGACATAGAGATGGAGTAGGCAGAGACAAACAGATGTCATGTAGCTGCCAAAGGAGACAGATGCAGGATCCTTACCAGTAAGCCACACCCTCATGCCGATGAACAGATTAATAGAAATGTGTTAATTTAAGATGATAAGAGTTAGTTGATAGGAAGCAAGTGCTAATAGGCCAATCAGTGTTTTTATGTGAATATTTGAGTTTGAGTGGCTAGGAAATAAATGAGCAGTTTCCACTGAATTGCATACTGAATTCTATTCTCTTTTTCTTAGCATAATTATCACCTTTTAACATCCTATATAACATATATATTATTTTATATTGTCTTCTTCCCAGGAAGCTAGTGCTATTACTTGTTCTACTCACTGATATATGTCCCTGCAAAAACTCTAATCTGATTTGTCAAACTAATGAATTTTGGCTAAAAGGATATTTTAAGCTGATTTCTACCACTAGCTTCTCAATAGATTAATTTGAGTGGCAGTGGTTTAAATTCTTACTGAAGATTTTTTTCTTTTCTCTTCATTAGATTTCTTATGAAAGTTCAGCAAGTCTGTTTTTAAAGCAAAACTTTCTCTTATAATTATGACCCAGGCATCATTTTTTTGCTGTTCTCGTGTTTGCTTGTATTTGTTTTCTCTGCCCTCTCTCAGTATGATTTTTTGCCTTTTATATTGATTTTATTGAGCAATACAGTTTTCTCTGCTCCCTTCCCTTCCTATCCCATCCCCTTAAAACTTCTTCCATGGTCCCCATGCTGCCGATATACTCAGGAGTTCATCCCCTGTAGATTAGATCCATGTATGTCTCTCTTTGGGTCTTCATTGTAGTCTAGGTTCTCTGGGAATGTGACTTGTAGGATCATTTTCTTTTATTTATGTTTAAAAACCACCTATGAGTGAGTACATGTGATAATTGTCTTTCTGGGTCTGGGTTACCTCATCTCACTCAATATGATGTTTTCTAGTTCAATCTATTTGCCTGCAAATTTCAAGATGTCATTATTTTTTCTGCTGTGTAGTACTCCATTTTGAAAATGTACCATGTTTAGTGTTTTGATTATTATGTATAAAGAAGACTTTTTTTTGATCTAGTTTATTTGGTGTTCTGTAAGCTTTTGTGCCTTCATAGGCATATCTTTCTTAGGTTGGAAAAGTTTTCTTTTATGATATTGTTAAATATTTTTCTGTGCTTTTGAGTTGAACTTCTTCTTCTTCTATACCTAATATTCTTAGGATTGGTCTTCTCAGGGACTCCCATATTTCCTGGATATTTCGTGCCAAGTTTTTACTAGATTTAATGTTTTCTTTGACTGGTGAGTCTACTTCCTTTATTGTATCTTCAGTGTTTGAGATTTTCTTTTCCATCTCTTATATTCTGTTGTTTATGTTTGCATTTGTGGTTTCTGATCTTTTTCTCATTATTTCTGTTTCCATAATTCCATTGGCTTGTGTTTTCTTTATTGTGTCTATTTCTGATTGCAAGTCTTGAATAGTTTCTTTCATATGTTTGATTGCTTTTTCTTGGTTTTCTTTAAGTGATTTGCTGATGTTTTCCAATTTTTGGTTTGTCTTTTCCTCCATTTCTTTGAGGAAATTTTTCATTTTCCATTTAAGGGCCTCACACATTCTCCTAAAGTTTTTTTTGGTAATTTCCTTCTGCTTCATCTATTTTTGGTTGTTTAAGTATTTCTGTTGTAGGGTCACTAGTTTTTACTGGTATTATGTTGCTCTTTGTGGTGTTACATGTGTTTTTACCTTGTCTACTTATCTTTTCCTCTGATTAGTATAGATTGGGCTGTCTATAACTCTGGTGTTCAATCTTCCAGGTGCCAATGGATCCAAGGCTCAGACGGTTGCTCTTTGTAATGCAGTCAGTGCCACAGTTCCAGATACCCTGTTGGACACTCTGTGTTCCTGAAGGTTTCTCAGTGCTCTGGGGTTTGCTCTGCTTCTGTGGAGCTCACTGTCTCAGGCTTGCTTTGGCCTAGGTTGCTGTCTTAGTCCTTTTTCACATAAATGTCCCTAGTCTGAATCTGCTCCTACTCCAGTGGGATTTGTTGACTCAGTCCTGCTCCTGTGGAACTCACTGCCTCAGACCTACTCCAACCTAGGTTGCTGGCTCAGTCCTGTTTCTACAAATGACCCTGGTCTGGATCTGCTTCTTCTCCCATGGAGCTCACTGTCTCAGGCCCACACCAGCCCAGATCACTGGCTCAGTCTTGTTTCTACAAATATCCCTGGTCTGGATTCCATAGTTTTCAACAAGGTTCTGTGTAGTTCAATGTCTCCAAGTTTTAAATGGGGGAACAGTGAAGTAGAAAGGCCAACTGGAAATAGACAAGAGGATCACCCCAATGTCTTTTCCATATAAACATTTTATCAGTAAAGTCTTCTCATTTTATTTGTTCTGTGTCTGGCTTCCTGTGTGTCTGAGTTAAAACTGCAGCTTTCTCAGTAGTTTTAAAGCTTGAGAAGCTTTAAACTTTTCAAACACGTATATTTCTTTTGGAGTTTATTCTATGGAACATAGTAATCAGGTTAACTTAGCTTCCTCCTAAGTGTTGGAGAAGTCCTTGACTCCATTCTTACTATATAATTTTTTACCATCATCACTTACTTCATTTGTTTTATGGAGAAAGAAACTAGATTTCTGAACCAAAGGGCTTTTTTTGCTGCTCATATTTTTCCTGCTTTAGGAAGAATGCAGAAAATAGTTCCTTATTCTCTTCTATCAAGAAATATATTTATATATAATTAATCTTGGATTGAATGTTTAATCAATTGGGAAACATGCTTTGAACATTGCTATGAGGGTATTTCATGCAAGGATGAACTGAGTAGGGAAATCCCTCACAAAGTTGCAAAGCTGAAAACACAATGCTTCTTGATTGTCCTCATTCACCCTTCCTGGAACATATATATCAACACTGTCTCTGCCACTGCTGCCAGTCTTTGCTGCTGTCAGAACCCAGATTAAGCATTTCATTGTGGACTGAGATCTAGTGGCTCTTGAGGAATCCTCATATCTTTGGTACAGTTTGGAACTGCTGAAGCATCTTGCCTTATGGATTCAGCAACTCCTGACAGACATTGCTGAACTACTCAGCTCACATCACATGAGCCAACCTAATAAATTCCTTTAGTAATATATATTAATTATATTAGTTCTGCTCCTGTGATTATTCTAATGTTCACATGTATAAAAACATAGTAATGAATCCCATTTCTTTGTGCAATTGATAAATACTAAAAAAAATTAAATATTATTTGCAAAAAATAAAAGAAAATAAATGAAGAAAGCAAAAGAAAGAAGGAGAGAAAGAAAGAAAAAAAGAAAGAAAGAAAGAAAGAAAGAAAGGAAGAAAGGAAGGAAGAAAACTGGTAAGAAAGAAAGATTTAGTAAGATATAAAAAGGAACAGGTGTGTGCTACCATGCCTGGCAGAATTAAACCTTTTGAACTCCCTCTCCACACCCAACACACTAAGAAAATACAAGGTACAAGGAAGCTCCTATGGATGGTACCATTTGTGTCCTGGGATTGCCCAGGTAAATCCATGTATTTTGCTGAATCCTGTCTTCTTCCTTATGAATGGTTATTTTTCATTAAATACTAAATATACAAATGATAATTAATCCAATTACTTAGCAGATTCATGCATTTTATCTTCAATCTCACTTTGCAGATATGTTATACAAATGTTAACTCTTTTTCCTGTTTTGGGGGCTTTTCTATTTAAAAGATTTCAATAAAAATTCAGTAGTACATACTACATCTTAAATGATGACACATAATAAATTTTTTTCAGTAATCATAAGGCATAAGGATCTGGAAACTCAATAATTAAAACTCTAAGTGACTTGTTGAGTCCAACTTTGGACCTCTAAGAAAGTCAAGCTGGGAGTAGGCATCCTAAACCACTTGCTTTGAAATGGTACAACAGGTTTCACAGACCTCTGAGCAAAGGATTTTTGTACTTTCTCCCATTCTGTGCTTCAAAGCTGTAAGTCTCTCTCCCAACCATTTGATTATGTTTGTTTTCCTGCTTGCATTTCTTTGTGAAGAGAAATTATTAAAATCAAATGCATTCTGGTTATATAGATTTATATTATGAGAAACTGTGAATTGTAGTGATTTATGATATGCTATAAAATTTTTATATATTGTCAGAAAGCATGATAAAGTTTGTGTCATACATTTCTTTTTAACTTTCTTGCTGTAGATGGAAGCCATATGCAAATGTTATGTATTGGCAATGTTCTATGATCTACTACTTGCCAGGGCCGGGCCAGTATCGGTTTATTATAGTCACTATTCTTGTCTAGTACACTGCTTATTTTATTGATTCCAGCCTACTGCTATTTTATATCCTGTCTTCAAATTGAGTGTATATTACTTAGGCTTAGAATTAGCAGTAAAAAAAAAACTAGCTTTTTCATATACATTTGCCGTTTTCTGCTGGTAATTAAGAATTTAGCTCAGTTTTCAGTCTTTGAAGTATGTGGGTGGAAAAGGCAACAGCAAAATAGTCAAGGGAACTGGAGTATCACTGAGACTTGGTGACACATTGGATGTGGGTGGTAGGCACTTGTAGATAACCAGACAGGCAGTTCCTCCTGAGTCACTGAGCTCGCTATCAAGATGCATCATGTTTACAAACAAATAATAGGATAGTGGCAAACTTGGAAATTATTTTTCTCACTGACATATAAAGAGGCTAAAACTAATTTTAATTGTTCCATTCCTGGCTTCTGTGTGAATATTTGATGATCATTTTCAGGCATTGTATTAAAATTCTACTTGCAGCCTTATAAAAGCTGACTTTGATTAAGAGAATTTTTGAATATTTAAAACTGAATTTGAATTTGCATATTTTTAGAGCATGTGTCCCATCTACACAGATAGACAAGTTAGGCTCGGGGATTTGAAGAACCTGACAGGTCCATGCATCAATTTAGAGATAGATTAAGATCTTACAGCCTGAGCTACCTGCACTGTACATTCCTCTATATCAATTTTCATAACCCAGGAATTATTGAGAATTGTTCCTTGTTTACAGAAACTATAGATGTGTTATCAGCTAGTTTTGAGAGGACATTTGATGTGTAGTATTTAATCACTTGCAAAAATTATTTCAAGATTTAATGCAATATTACAGGATTGATTAAAGCTTTGGGAAGGATGGGTTATCATTTTTTAAACAAGGACAGCCACCACTGACGCTAAAATGTAACAACAGAACATTTAGTCCATTGCTAATATTCATCATATTAACTTAAAAGTACAAAAGATCTACCATATGCTTGTAAATCAACTTTCATATGACATTTCAGGGTGAAATAAACTGACCTCAGTAACTTAAAGGCTCCATCGGCTGTGTGTGCTTATCAAATGCAAAGAACTCCACATTGCTGTGCTATATTTTATAGATGATTTCTTTCTTACCAATTTGAACAGTATTCCCGATTTCCTATAATATATTCTGTATATTTGCCTTGTACACTGAAATTAATGCTTGCAAGAAAATGAAAAGAGTAAAACACAAATATCAACAAATCACATTCAATTAGTTTTCAATTTCTGTCTGTCTTCAAATGCTTCGTCCCTCCCATCTCCAACAGTTTCCAGGACTACATTTGGAAAAAGAAAATGCTTGCAGTCACATCGTTTTATGGTTCTTTGATTGACTGACAGGCTGTACAGCATCACATTGTTGCACTCTACTATTTTCACAGTGGGTGGTACTGCACAACAGTGATGAGAAACCATAATGACACTACATCAAAAGTCACTAAAATATAAATATGACATGAACTTCTTCATTTTGTGAAGCCCTATTCTTTTATCTATTTACTTACATCACTGCTGTACAGAATGGTGATGGAAAACGTTAACCCTGTACTTTCCAAGTCTTTTTAAAAATAGGATTTGAATCTAAATACTATTTGAAAACACGCTATTTAATATAGGTGTATTACAGCTCTTCAAGCAAGTCACTATATTTATGCAATCTCCTTTCTAAGCACTTCTTATCAAAGGAGATTTAAAGCAGATGGAAATTATTCAATGTAGTTATGAACTGAAAGCTCATAAGCTAGCTGCTCTTCAAGTGCTCAGAACACCTGGGCCACCAGAACTGCTGAAGTAGACAATGGCATTTATACTGAGATTACAACATCATCTTATTCTAAATGGTATTTTTGTCTTTAGAGTGCAAGAGGGATGCCAGCACTTCTCAGTGCTTAATTGGTTTTCTCCCTTGACTTTAATTAAACTCACCCTAAGCTTGCAAAACCCCAAGGCTGCTACTTAAGGGTGAGAAACCCCTGTGTTTGTTTACAGCTTTGAATACAGCATGATAAAGAATCAATTTTACTGTTTGATTACCTGAATATGTAACTATCTTCCCATTTTAGGCAGCATAATTGTTACATAATCAAGACATAACAAAAGTCACTTGATAATGGACAGAGACAATGATTTTTTTTAAATCACCAATATGGTTTTAGAACATACTTACTGTGACAAGCTGTAATACATGTGTTTACTTCTCAGCATTATCCTATTTATAGTATCCCTAATTACAAAGTCTCATTATTTATTACAATGGAGTTATCTAGGTGTTACAGCACTTAAAAGGGTTGTCAGCTTTGCCGTTTGCTTCAGTTAGGGTCATGAAAAAGATCAAGATCTTAAGCATTCTGGACATCCCTAAACTCCCATCTGCTTACTCAACCCTTTATTGTAAAGTCATTTAAATTGACCGAGTCAGTTATGCCTGGACCTGAAGAGAGTCTTCCATCTTTAGGGGATGAGTCAGCACTCAGTTTTAATATTGTGCCTTACCTAGGGACTAGGAAGTGGAAGCATGAATAGAAACACAATTCCTTACAGCGGGTATCAGAGTTCTATATTCCCGGGAGCTATCTCCAAAAGCAAACATATGATAAATTTGGTTGGAACAAAAAGAACAGAACAGAAAGTCATTTAAAATATCTCCATGCAATTAAAGCCCATCTATACATGATTAGAACTCTAAAATAGTTTTTCAGAAATGCAGATTTCCAGGCCATATATTTTTAATAATGTGGGCACTGCTTCATGACTCTGATAGCCCTTTGCATCTGTTAATTAATATTCATAGAAATGCTATGAATAATATCATCTCTATTATTTATATATAGAAATTAGGATAGGATGGTTTACAAATATACCAAAGGTCACATAGGTAGAAACTGATGGATCCAGAATGCAACTCTTGTTGATTTAATGACAAATCTACCCACTTTTAGATTATAATATGTTTTATATTATAAAATTAATACAACATTTATCCCTCCTTCCTCAAAACCATCCTTTTTACCCCTCCCCACTCTCCTCTCCTTCATATCCTTGGCCTCTTTTTTCATTACTTATTATTGTATAAATATAAATTTTTTAAGGGCTGCCCATTTGGCCTGACAGTTGATTGCTGTGTTCTTCCTTGGGGAAGACCACTTCTCCTGATCCTAGCTTTTTTTGATTTCCTATAGTCCTTTGTGTCGTGTGGAGGCGTCCTGATCTTTTCCCTGTCTACTTTGGCATGTCCTTTGGTGTCATCCTTGTTCAACTCATCTTTATGAGCAGTCATGTTGGTGGGACTTATAACTTCTGACATTACTAGGAGACACAATTTTATAGCAAATGTTCTCATCCTCTAGCTCATTCAATCTTTCTTGCATCTCTTCCACAGTGGTCCCTGGGCCTTAGGTGCTGCAGTGTGTTCAAAATTTATCCATCACAAATGGGCTCCACAGCTCTTTTTTTCCCTATAACCATTAATCCTTATACCCACAGATAAGGGTAGTCTTTCTTCACTCATCAAGAAATCTTCTCTTTGCAAGAGATGGAGACCACTTAAGGAAACTATAACTAGGGAACTGGAGAGAGGGCTCAGTGGTTAAGAGCACTGACTCTTCATCCAGAGGACCTGGCAACTAACAATTATCTGTAATTCTAAGATCTAATGCTCTCACATAGACATACACGCAGGCAAAACACCAATACAAAACAAACAAGCAAATAAACAAGTAAGAAAACTACAACAAAACAAAGCTTCTCTTTTTAACTGACCAATCACCATATCACTGATCTATTAAATTAGCAACTAAACAAATTTCAGCATTCTAATATGTAGAGAAACATAAAAGATGGCCTCTAAGTTCAATGAAATTGATGATGCTAAGTTATTTTAAGAAAATTATCAGTGATGCTGTAATAAGCCACTTCAGTTCAAGTAAATGTTTCCAGACGCCATATAGACTGATGACTGTGCTAATATTCTCGTTGTGGGTTGTTCTCCAGGGAACATGAGTGAGAAGAGAAGTCACTAAATCCAAATTGAAATTAACATTCATCTTGTCAAATATTAATTTAATAATATATTCATTCAGTAACTCTTTAGTTGACTACGCACCATTTGTTAGGGACTGAGCTCAGCTGGAGTATTTACATTTATCTTATCTAGAGGGGAAAAACATTCTGTAGTAGAACACTGAGTCAGCACATCGCATGAGAAATGAAAGTGTAAGAGACTGTACCTGATTTCAGGAAGCTTTTATTCTAGGTAAAGAGACAGATGTGCCTATGACAATGAGTTAATGTCATATTTTCTAGTACCTACAGACATGGTTCTTGAGTTTTACATGGAGTTTTGCTGCAGGAACTTAGCCATTAGCTTAAATATATGGCAAACTAAAACCTTACCCAATACATACGGCCTTCAGAAACTCATGGCTCATCATTACAGTATAAGATAAGAGTATCACGTGTTTCTCATCGTGATTGACATACTACCAGCACAAGAAAGAATCAAACATCAAAATTTGAATGAGTATCCTCTAAAATTTTCTACATATACATTGATTTTATACCATCATAAATTTAAGGAAAAGTTTGAGACAACAGTATTGGTTGGTGGCTATCTGGATAATTCATAACTACTGTGGAAGTCTGAAGTAAGCAAGAAGTCACAATAAGATGGGAAAACTTTTTCAATCTAATTTCCATGCCAAAGTCTGAAAGTCTAGTTAGAATGCAGATTTCCATTGGTAGGGCTGGGGAAAGATAAAGATTTTGTATTTCTAAGAAGCTCAACAAAGATGCTGATTTTCATGTCTACAGAGTATATTTAGAATACTGGAGTCTAAAAAGATTATTGAAACATTTATGGAGAAATGGAGGCTGTATTGCACATTGAAGGATATAGGATATTTATGAGAGAAGAAATGGGGAAAAAGCAATGTCAAGGACAGTAGCACATGAAAAATGTGTCACACTGGATTAAAGAAATTATGTTGCCCAATACCAGGAGACACTGGTGGGAAACTATGTTATAACTAGCTCTTTGCTGCATTTCAACTTGGGAATTGGAGAATATAGAAATGAATCATTATAAATTATGTCATTTTAGACTTTCGAAAACAGTCTATAGTTTTAATCATAAAGTTTTTCACTAAGTTTAAATATCAAAGGCTTACCTTATGTCCTTGAGATTGAATTGAATTTGTTTTCCTCTCTAAATGTTCACAGATGTACTTTATAGACATAAAAAAATTTAAGTCAGCCCTATACTTTTTAAAAGCATTACTAAAATTTATACATAATTACAATATTTATACAACCATGATATTTGACAGCATAGAGACAATAGCATATTGAAACTGATTTGGGAGATGTGTTTATTTACAATGAAGCACTGGTTCCTCAGTATTTCCTTGCCTTTAGTTGTTGTAGACTTCTGATTCAAATCAGACCTCATCTACAATGGTACAAAGTACATATTGAAAAGGATTTACTTTAAGAAAGCATTAAAATGAGAGATCTAAGCCAAATAATATGACTGATTGTATCACCAAGTCTGGAGAAAGCAGCCAGCATCTTGTTCAGAATGCTGGTTGTGATGGAAATTTCAGGAAAACTCATTGAGCACTTTAGTTTTCTTTCTCCTTAAAATAAAATGGATGAGTTAGTGTGTATACAATGACAAAAATAAATCATAAATTTACTAAAATTGAGTCAGATTGATATTTTTGATAAATAGTTTTCAAAATTCAACCGTAGTTTGGTCTCAAAGACATAGCTTTATAGTATTTTTGAAACTCAGAATATTGTATTGTTCATCACTAAAATGATAAAAGTCCTACTGATAGTGGTTATTACTTGCCTTTGCAATACAGGGGCAGGTAGCAAAGTATTGGATTTTTTTCCTTGTATATGCTGAATAAATATCCATTCCACTCATGTAGAGAAGATCAAGGATCTCAATACATTCCTTTTTTCATTAAAAATGCAGATTTTGTGAGAAGTCAATATAAAACACAGACTCATATGGCTGACCTTGAATTCAGAATTCAAGTCAAACCTATTTTTAAGTGAACAAGTTATCTCCTTCAGACCCTGGAAACACTAGGCAACTGTATAAGTGACAATTTTCAGCTCTGCAAACATGGACAAATTGTAGCTTTACAACAACCTTAGCTAGAAACAGCAATGCTTATTCTATAACTGTGTACATGTATATAACCAGCCATATGCATAGCCACATTTCTTAGAGTGTTACTCCAAATTACCAGACTCACAGTGCTATGCAGGCACTGGACAAAGATGTAATGTTTTATGATGTAAAATTTCATTAAAAATGCAAATTATGGTTTAAACTTCAAAACAGCAGAATTCTTGTGATCCATTTACAGCTTTGCAGAGTGTGATTCATACTTAAACAGCAGCCTTGTCTGTATTGTTCATAACTCTCAAATGAAAATGATGCAGTAGGAAATATCAAGTTAGTCACTACTATGCTTTGAAATGAAACCATTGTTCTGTGGCTCTTAGGAGAGCGAGTGAGGCTGTTTTTAATTCTGTGGCTTTGTGATAATTTAGTCTTTACAGTCTTTAAGAAAAATGTCAACCAGAATCCATTTTATTCATATTGCCAACAGCTAAATAGTCAGGAAACTCACCATCTTCCAAAACATTTAGAAAAACTTTATAACTTCTAGGTTAAGGTTGCTGATAAAAGCTTGTTTTTTGTTTTTGTTTTTCTGATCAAAGGTACGTTATTATTGGGATGTGAGAAATATAATGTTTTACAGTTAAATTTTAGGAAAATAATTTTGATAAGTAAATCAGAAGTATGAATTTGAACCATCATGAACATATGAGACAAAATTTTAATCTATGACTAAGATAAAGGGGTCAGACTTACCTACCTGCCAGAAACAAGTAGATAAATAGGACAAGATCATAAAATTGTCTTTTAAAGATACTTGACACCTGTTGACAAATGAGACTGACAGAAAGATAAGTAACATGAAGAATGAGTCTTAGGATTGCTTCATGTGGCTGGGTTATATGAGTCTATATGACATGGCACAGGGAATGTAAAACCTCCTTGTCAGATTTTAACATCAAACCTGAGTTCAGAAGGCAGACATACAGAGCCATGGTAGATTCAGTTTGTCTGACATATTACCAGAGAGGAGAAATCTGCACAGAGAGATTTTTCAGAGAGTTATAGTATGTATCCCTCATCCATATTATTCATTACATTGGTGAACAGTGCATGCATTTGATAAAATTTAAGACCAAGAAAAGTAGCACAGAAAATGATTAGAGGGAACAATATGTATCACTGTTACAGGACAAACATTATATTTAATACAGGAGATTCTTAATTTTATTTCATTATATTTAAGAACAATCACCCTTAGATTTAACTAATCTTCGGTTTTGCCTAACAAATCTTCAAAGCAAGGGCCATACAACCCACAGTTAACATAGCTTTTAAGTATTTCATAGAATTTTAGCTTTGAAGTATTTATAGAAACAGAAAAAATGTCTAGCATACAACAAAGTAAAATCCATAGAGTCTGAAACCTAATGAAAAACTGTAATACAATAATAGGATACAATGTTCAATGAGGAGAGCAGGTAATAAACGGAAACTCAAAATTGACATCAACACTAGAATTTGTTGTGGGACAGTGGTCTTGTACTTTGTAAAGATTTATTATTTGTATTTTGAAAAAACTCTCATTGGCCAGTATCCAGGCAGGAAGTATAGGGAAACCAGGAAGGAAGTAGAGACAGAGAAATAAGAACAGGAAAATTCTGGAAAGAGTCAGTCTGTAGTTGTCACACAGCTGCAGAGAAGGCAAGATGAGAATGTCTCACTGATAAATGTCCTGGTGCAGGAGAATTGCCTGTATTCTGTCAATCATGCTTTAAATAAATGTTGATTGGCCAGGCAGGAAGTATAGGTGGGAAAACGAGACAGGAAGTAGAAATGATGCGATGAGAACAGGAGAATTCTGGGAAGGAGGAAGTTGATTCCTCCCATTCCTGCGCAGATCACTGAGGAAGTAGGATATGACCTGCCAGCTGAAAAAGGTACTGAGCCATATGGCTAGCATAGATCAGAATAATGGGTTAATATAAGTTATAATAGCTAATTCAAAGCCAGAGCTATTGAGAAAATCAGTTTATAATCTTATGGAGACTTCTGTGTGATTTTCTTTGGTATCTAAAAACTGTGGGAAACTAGGCAGGACATAAACCCCAACAAGCCAGACCCTCATTTTACAGTGTACCTAACCATGTGGCTAACACAGACAAGAATTATGGGCTAATTTATAATGTATGAATTAGTTAATAAAAAAACTGATCTACTAGGCCAACCAGTTTATAATTAATGTAGGCCTCTGTGTTTCTTTGGGGCTGAACGGCTGTGAGATAAGACAGGACAGAAATCTCTGTCAACAAATATTAATGACAAGAATGTTAAAATAGTCAGTTTAAATAAATTTTACACATGAAAAAGTGATGTATATATCATAATACACATTCAAATTTAATCAAATGTCTTTCAGAGAAAACAATTGCTATGTGAGTGACAAACCAGCACTAGATGGTATCAATGGAATGTTAGATATTGCAGAATATAAAGGTCTTCTTGGACTTGAACTCATAGCAAGGAAAATAAAACACAAGAAGTTGTAGAAATCTCTAGAGCAATTCAATATATAAAATTTGTTGTTATTTAATTTCCTGGTGAGAGCTGTTCTGATTGGCATGAGCTAAGATATTAACATAGTTTTACTTTAAACTTCCCTGTTAGCTCTGTATGTTGAACAATTTTCAACTTGTTTATTGACCATGTGCATTTTATCTTTTGAAAATTCTCTATAAATTTTATTAGATGATTGTCAATTATATTGTTTGGCTATTTAGTGGGGTTTTTTTTGTTCTCTGTGTATTGTAGATATTGATACTGTCAGTTGTATAACTGGCAAAGATTTTCTCCTGTTCTGTAGACTGTCTTTTCACTGAATTGTTCTCTACTATATTTTGCCAATTGGTGGTGTGGGAGAATTGTCTGTATTCTGTCAATCATATTTTAAGTTAACGCTGATTGGCCAGGCAGGAAGTATAGGCAGATCAACCAGACAGGAAGTAGAGGCAGGGCAAGGAGAAGAGGAGTATTCTGGGAAGAAAGAAGCCCATTCCCCCCATTACTGTTCAGACCACTGAAAAGCAAGATATAATCTGCCCAGCTGAGAAAGGTACTGAGCCATATGGCTAGCACAGATAAGAACAATGGGTTAATATAAGCTACAAGAGCTAATAAGTAGACTGAGCTAATGGGCCAATCAGTCTTATAACTCATGGAGATCTCTGTGTGATTTTCTTTGGGACTTGCCAGCTGTGGGGTACCGGGTGGGACAGAAACCCCCAACAAGCCAGCCTTCATGTTAAAACTTGGAAATATGTTAATTACATGAAACCTTATTTGTCACTTCTTACTTTGAATATTTGAATGACTGGAACCATTCTTCAGAAGTCCTTTCCTATAATTATATCTTGAAATATTTTGCCTATTCTTTCTGCTAACAATTTCCGAAATTATATTTGGTTAGGGAGAGGTACAGAATAACAGGTGAGATATATACTCAATGTTTTACACATTTACATCCAGTTTTTCTGAGTCTTTTGTTAAAGAAGCAAAGAAACTCCTTTTACAAAGACAATGGTTTTCTTTTTTTTTGTACAAAGGTTTATTTTTGTGTGTGAGAGTGTTTGGTCTACACATATGTATATGTACTATGTGAATGCTGAGTTCCTGTAGAGGCCAGGAAAAGGCATCAGATCCACTGAAACTAGAGTAAGTTCCAGATAGTCAGGAGTTACCACATGGTTCCTGGGCACAAATTCAGTTCCTCTGGAAGAGCAGCAGAAGTTCTTAATGGCTGAGTCATCTTTCCACAATATAACTTTAATTTGTTCTCAACAAAAGTCTTGTATTGTCACTATGTGGGTTTGTTTTCTGTGATCTCTATTATTCCAGTAACACACATTGCTGTTTTTGTTCCAGTAGCAAATAGTTTTATTCATATGGCTCTGCTATATAACTTGAAATCAGAAATGGCAATCCATTGAGTAGTAGGGTTTCTTTTACTAAGGATTACATTGGCTTGCCTGAATACTTCATGATTTGGTGAAATTTAAGAACTGGAAGATTTTCGTCTTCTGTTTCTGTAAAGAATGGCTTCAGGATTTTGGATGGGATTGAACTGAATCTGTAGATTGCTTTTGGTAGTATAATCATTTTTACTATATTCATTCCACCAATACAGTGTCATGGGAGCTCTTTGCATCTTCTACTCTGTTCTTCAGTTTGTTTTTACTGTTGTTTGGTAGTTTGGTTGGATTAGAGGGTGGTTATCTCACATGTAGGAGGTAGAAAAATAGAAAAATGTTATGAACTTAGAAGAGAAATTATTAAAGAAGAAAAAGATGACAAAGGTAGGTGGAAATGATAGTGACAGGGGTCAATATAATCAATACATGTTGCATGCTTGTATTAAAATGTCACAGTAAACCCCATCACCCTGTCTAATAGACATAACCTAAAGAAAAAAACAAATATCTTCACTGTTTGAAAAATATAATCACTGTAAAGGCCTTTTCCATCCTAGAAAAGTTTTTTCCCAGGTATAATTTGAAGCTGTTATGAATGATACTGTTTTCTTAATCTTTCTCTGCAAGCTCATTACTGATGTATATGAAGGCTACTGCACTTTGTGTTATTTTTGTGTGCTGATACTTTTCTGGAAACATTTTATCCGTTCTAAGAATGCACACGTGGAGAATTAAGAATCTCTTATTTATAGTATCATGTCATCTGCAAACAGAGATAATTTGAATTCTCTTCCTATGTGTCTTCTTTTTTTCTCTATATTCTTAGTGAACCAAGTTAAGACTTCATACATTATATTGAATAAGAGTTAAGAGAGTTGACACACTTGTCTCATTCCTGATTTAGGTATAAATGCTTTGAGATTTTCCCTATTTAGCATAAAGTTGTCTATAGATTTGTCATATGCATCCTTTATTGCATAGAGGTACATTCCTTCTACTACTAATGTTTTCAAGGTATTTATCATGAAAGGCTATTGCTCTGAACAGAGTCTTTTCTGCATTATATGAGCTGATTGCTTGTGATTTCTCTACCTTTTTCTACATTTATGACACACTGTATTAATAGGTTTGTATAAGCCAAATAATCATTCTACCCCTCAAGTGACACAAACCTGACCACAGTGAATGAATTTTTGTCTTGTTTACTTTTGTTGTTTCTTTTGTATTGGTTTCCAGTTTGTTTCTGTTTGTTTTTACTTTTGAACAAAGGTCTCACCTTGTAGCCCAGATTCATCTCAGAGTGGCCTTGATTCAGCAGTAATCCTCATGCTTTAGCTTCACAATTGCACGGATTGCACATGTGCATGACCACATGGGAACGATTTTTTTTTCAGAAGTCTTTTGTTGTTGTTGTTTTTTAGTTTGAGTTTAAAGTATTTCATTGAGAAGTTTTGCATCTCTGTTTATCAAGACATTTGGATTATAATTTCTTTTTTTTCAATTTTGCCCTTGTCTGCTTTGGGTCCCAAGAAAATCCTGACTTAGTAAAGTATATCTGTTAGCATCATTTTCCTTTCTAATTTACGAAGTATTCTCAGGAACATTGCTGTGAGTTATTCTTTACAGGTTTGGGAGAATTCATCAGTGACTCCATCTGTGTCTGGGCATTTTTAGTTGATAGAATTTTTATTACTGCTTCATTTTTACTGCTTATAGATTTATTTAAGTTCTTCGAGTACTTTTGGTTTAAATTTGGTAGGTAATATGTATCTAGAAGTTTATCCATTTACTTTAGATTTTCAATTTACTGAAACATCATTTTCCTTTGAAAATTAAGAAATTCTTCTTTTGATTTATTCAGTGACCTACCTATTAATCAGTAATGTGATCTTAAATATCCTTGGATTTGTATGTTTCCTAAAATATTTTTGGTTGTTGACTTTAGCTACAAATTTCAGTTAATTAATTCATTCATTTTAATTAACATTCAAAGTCAGAGACTTCCTTATTGTATTTTCATACAAACTTTGTTTAGATTGATTTCTCTACACACTCCTCTCCCTACTGGCTTCACCCCTTCTTTTAAAGTCTCTCCTCATTTTATATTCTAAAATTTTATCTGTTTTAGAAACAGTTTCTTAGTTTGCTCAGAAGAACACATATTCTGCAGTATTTGAATAGAACAACCTCTCAATGTCTGTTAAGTCTATTTGATCTGTAATTCTGACTTAGCTCCAATGATTTTATTGATTTTTCTCTAGATAGTCTGTTCATTGAGGTGATGGGGGGTAGTGTAATCACCTATTATTAGTGTGGTGAGATCAGTACGTGTCTTTATATGCAGAAGTGTTTGTCTTATAAAATTGAGTATATATTTGGAATTGTATAATCATGTCTCTATTTCCCTTTAATCAGTTTGAAGAGAGCTCCTTTATACCTCCCAATTTTCGTTTGAAGCCTGCTTTGCCAGATATCAGTATAACTTCACCTGCTTGCTTTCTAGTTCTGTCTATTCAAACTGCCTTTCTCATCTTCTCCCACTAAAGCTTTGTTTGTCTTGGTCACTGAAGCTCATTTCTCATAGACAGCAAATAGATGGGCCCTGATTTTTAGTCAAATTCTCTACTTGTATCTTTTAATTGAAAAGCTAGAACCACTAACATTCAGAGTTGTTGCTGTCATTTTGATATTTTTGTAGTATGTTGTAGTACTTTCTTAAATCCCATTTGTTTATCTGCTACAATTTTGTTATGTCTTATGACCCGTGGATGTGTTATCTTCCACTTTAGTAGTGTTAGTTTAGTAGTTAGGAATCCTTTTAATTTCTGTTTATCATAGAAACGTTCACTTTCTCTTCCAACTAGGAAGAAAAGCTGTGCTATATATAATAACATAGGTTGACAGACACTGTCTTTCAGAACTTGCAGCACACCATTCCATGCTCACTGGGGTTTTAGTGGTTCTTTTGGATAAAACAGTGTTAGTTTAATTGATATACTTTTATATGTCACTGGATGTTTCTCTTTGGGACTTTCAGTATTCTTTCCTTGTTTTAAATATTTGGTTTTTAACTATAATATGGCACAGGAACACTATTTTCTTGTCTAGTCACTTTGGCCTTCTAAATCCCTCTTGTACTGGGATTTGAGAAATTTTCTTCCATGACTATTGAATATAGATAATATCTCTTTTAAATTTCCATTATAATTCTGTGTGGCAGGCACTACTAATCTCCCTACTTTGTATCTAATGAAACAAGCTTATGGAAATTGAATGACTTAGTATGTGATGCCACATGCTTTAATCCTAGCACTTTGGAGACTGGGGAAGGAGGCTTATGACTTAGAAACTAGCCTAGGATATTTAGAGAAAATTTGTTTCAAAATAAACAGAAAAGCAGACCAATAAAAAGTTAAATAATTTTCCATGTTTTTACAGGCAAGAAATGGTTTAATTGGGGTAAAAATTTCGGTAGTCTGTCACTGAAGTTCATGGTTTCCTTTATTATACCACTCAGTTAGCTCTTCAACACCATGGAAACCATGAGATTCAGATATCTTTTTTGACTTCATTGGTCATCAGTGATCAGGCTTAATTTTGATCCCAGGTATACTCTTATATATATGCTGAAATGTGTTTATGTGCCAGATAACAACACTCCAAAGATGAGAGAACTTCAGAATCATGTAAGACTAAAGTTATTAGTCTCTAGTTGTCAAGAGAAGAAAATGCAATGAAAATCACGGCTCCCTGATAAGATCATCACTACCTTTGGACAACAGTATATGGGAAATAATAAAAATTTCAAATACATTTGTTTACAAAAAGAAAGATTAATAAAATAATTACCACCTTATTATTCTAATTGTAAGTGTTCCCAAAGATCAATTACTTTTGTAAGTATGAATAAAATACTAAAACATGGGTGAAGACTGTAGATAAATTAGTAAAATGTAAATAATATAAGAACATTAATTAATAAGCTAACAATAAATAAGATAAAGGTATTTAAATGACACGACTCTGTGTGGGTTAATAATATCACTACCAAAAATCATAACTTCCTGAATCAAATTCCCAGAGTCAGGAAAGAGATACATCCCCATGAGTTGTTAACACTTGAACCAAACAATTATAAACTTTGTGCTATTTTTCCAGGCTTCTCAAAACATACTTTGCCTACAAGTCACAATACAATTAAATTGCTCAGCTCAGTTGAAAAGAATATTTAGTGCTTGAAGTTACTATGAAAGCTGTTGGGAGAAAAACACCATCAGCAGTATAACACAGCCGTAAATCCTCAGTGTTACAATACTGCTTTGCTATACAATGTATGACTATTGGCATGATGGCAGTGTAACTGTTCTGTGGGTAACCATCTACTTCCTGATTAGATCTTAGGCATGATACATTAGAGGAAATACAATCCCAGTACTATAAACCTTGTCAAAACCTGAAGGTTAGGGAAATCAAAGGCCATATGTAACTATATACTGATATTTGCTAAACTGACATATATAGCTCATACTAAACACTACTCATGTTATTAAACACCTATAATTATTGCAGCAGTCTAACCTTGATATATCAAGACATACTAGAGAAGAAAAAATGAAAGAGACAGATCCTTATAAAATCCCCATCCAGCACGTCAAATGCAGTTGTTACATGATTTATATACTTATGTAACTGTGGAGGCTAAAGTGCAATTTTTTTTTTGGTCTTCCTGAATCCAGGTTTATCTGACACAAGATGCCTCCACCATGCCTCCCAAGTTTAAGATCAGTAAGTTTAAGATGAGCTGCAGGTAAGCTGAAAGCAAAGTCAAAACTATTTCTTTCTTAGCCTCCAACATTGGTTCCCTGAAGTCTACAAAAAAAGGTGTGTAATGAAATTTCCAAGGCAACAGATGGATTGGACAAGTCTGAGGATTACAGAGAAAGTGAATCATTCAGAACAGAGAAGCACCGATTGAAGTTATAATCTTTGCCTGTATCCTGACCATTAAGCTCCACAGGAATCCCTAAAACAAAGAAGGAGAAAAGGCATTAAATGGTATAAATACTAGTTTTCATAAGATAATTAGCATTGCTTAACCACTGTAGCACTGATCTTTAGTCAAAGAACTTTCTGAAACCATTAAAGAGGTTTTGTGTATTTGTAGACTGTTATGTAGTGACTGGTATCCCCAGAACATTGTAGATAGCACCAATACCGTAGCAGTGGAATTTTGAGTTGATTAAGAATAATAACAGAAAAGACTTATTTTTGCCTTGATTTAAATTTATGTATTAAGTATGAAACACACAGGTACCAAAGTACTCATATAGAGGTCAGGGGACAACTTTTGAGAGTTATTTTTCTGCTTCATTCATGAATTCTGGTGATTGAATTAATTTTGCCTACTTTTACATGTTGATCCATGTTGCTGGCCTAATTGAAAATATTTCAATTAAATATCATCTGACAAGAAATGTGTTGTTGCAAAAGATAAAATATACACATATTAAATATGTTTTCAATTTCCAATTTGTAAACACCAAATATTCTAATGATATATTTATTTATTTATAGTTTTTAAAGTTAGCATACAAAGGGAATGCTTTAATTATATCAATCATTTTTAGACAGATACAAAACTAAACTGTGTTCTCATTCATATGCTTCCTATACCCTCCCTAATCTTCCCTGACCTCTTCTTGATGGGCTTCCTCTTCTTTCAAAATACCACCCAAATTCTACTTTGAGAGCACATGAATTTTATTAGTATGTTTCTCTTGACTACTACATTGAGCCCACTATTTCCACTCTTTTTTTTCCATTTTCTACTTTCATGGTCCATATGTACATACCCACAAACACATGTGTATATCTATATACATATATAAATTTAAATCTAAATTCTGCATACGGTATTTAGACTTCTGAATCTGAATTTATTTAACACACAGTGAATTATTTTCATACATTTTTCTACAAATGTCATGATTTCAATTTTCTTTACGACTGGAACAAATTGCATTCTGTATACTAATATACTGCCTTTCTTATTCATCTGTTGATGAATATCAAGGCTGTTTCCATTTCTTAGATATTGTGAATGGCTCAGTAATAAACATGATATGCAAGTATCTCATCTGATTTAGAATATTTTTGATATATATCCAGGTATGATATAGCTATGCAGTTCTACTTTTAGTTTTTTGGGGGAACCTATATATTAATTTCTATAATTACTAAACAGTTATATTCCCACTAGTGATATATAGTGATTCCATTTCCCTGAATCTTTGTCAACATTTGTGGTCATTTTTTTTTCTGCTTCCATAGGCAAGTTGCTGCTATTTGTCAGCACTGTAGCATAGTTTGAGATAGGTATTTGATACTTCGAATATTACGTTTATTGCTTAGAATTTCCTTGGAAATTCTGAATCCTTCATCTTTTTGGTTTTTATATGAATTCAAATAATGTTTTTGTGGTTCTCTGAAAAACATCATTGGAATTTTGATTTCCTTGAATAGCTATATGATGTTTGATAATTTAGCCATTTTTTTCATTATCCTGGTAATTCATGAACATCGTAAGTCTTTTCGTTTTCTTTAGTCTAATTGAATTTCTTTTTCTTGTATCTTCAAGTTTTAACTCTATTAGTATACCTATCAAATAAATGGTTAGGTTTATTTTTAGATATTTTATTATTTTTGAAGCTATTGTGAATGAAAATTTTATCTTAATTATTGATATATAAAAACAATCCTTATTTTTGTATTCTGATATTTTGCTAAAAGCATTTATCAGATTTAATTGTTCCCTGATTTAAGTCAATAGTGTCTTTTAAGAACATTCCTGCAAGAAAAGGTAACTTGATTTCTTATTTACCTATCTGTATCCAAGATATAGTGCATACAGATTTATAACTCTTATGGTTTCTTGATAAATTATTTCCTTTATTAATATGTAGTGTCTTTATTCATCTTTTCTGACTACATTTAACTTGAAGTCTTCACTATCAGATACCCCAATAGCTAAGGTAGCTTGCTTTCATCTTTCATTTGTTTGACAGATTGACTTCCATCCATTATCTATCAGTGAGTGGGTGTCTTTGCTAGATAGATACATTTTGTCAACATCAGAGAGCTAACTCTTGTTTTTAAATTCAGTCAGGTACTCTTTGTCTCTTAAACCCAAAACCTTTAACAGAACCATAATCTCACTAAATTTAGTAATTTCATTGAACGTCATCAGAAATATGACTGATGCTCCAAGTTTTCAGTTTTTCTTTAAAGTGGAAATGAGAAAAAAATGAGGTAGTTCTGAGAAATCTGTCTATCATTAAACAATAATAAATGTTAAATAGTGGTAATAATACATGTAAACAATGTCTCTAATTAGTTTTTCATGAGCAGAAACTCAAGAACAATAAATCATGATGGAATAAAAAAATCTTTTATTATCTTAAATATATTACCACTTATATTAAACTGCACTAATAAATAGGTTTCAGTTAGTTTGAATTTGTTTGCTTTCTTCATATAGTTTCTACATGAAAATAATTTGACAATTGCTAAGTTAGAAAATCTAGATAGAGAAAATAAAAGATGTTGTAACATTATCGTATTTTCGGAGTTTACTAATCCTAACTAGATATTTTCCAGTTTTTTTATACCATAGTAAGAAAGACCATGAGTAAAAGCAATGTGGGAAGCAAAGGGTTTATTTGACTTATATGTTCCTAATAGATAATTGAGATTAAGAAAAATCAGGGCAGAACCTTATATCAGGAACTCTGGAGGCAGGAAATGAAGTAGAGACCATGGAGGACTGCTACTTAGCAGCCGGTTCCCCATGCTCACATTCATATATTGTCCTTAAACTTCCCAGGACTACCTGGTTAGCAGTAGTAGGTGGTATTGCCCCTAGTGAGCTGGGCTCTCCCACATCAATCATTGTACATGAAAATATTTCATATATTTGTTACGGGAAATTTATCAGTTGAGGTTCCAGATTCTCAGGTGATCCTACTTTGGTCAACGTATCAAATTGTAACTAGCACACAATTTTTTTAATATAAATCATGACATAAATATAGAATATACTTATATATGAAAGCAATTACTGCACTATTTTTCTAATAAGATCATGAATTGAAATAGTTTTCAAATAAAAGATACTCCAGATAATCTCTTTCTACCATGGAACAACAAAGTAAAATAGTTTCTATGATCCAGATAATGAATGAGAGACTAAATGCCTTAACATTGGGCTTAGATTCTCAGTTTACAAAGCTATGAAGCAAAGTTTATTTTGTATTTATTGATTTTAAAACAAGGTCTCATACATTCCATCTTGTCCTTAAACCCACCAAGTTTCCAAGGATGATTTCTGAACTCCTGATCCATCAACCTTTCAAGTTTTGAGATTCTAGATAATGGTCAACATGCCTGGCAATGAATTTATTTTAATTGTAAGTTATTTGGTTTATTACAATTTTTGTAGTAGTCAGACATAAGACCAAACATCACTGCTTTGTCAAAGTAGAGTAGATTTACATTTATTTTCATATATGTGTTGATATTTTTATTTAACAACACAAAATTCTGCCATTATTGAATTGCATTAATAATCAAGTATCAATGGTATCATTGCATTATAATATGGCCCACACAATACTTTAATGCCCTGCCAGCAGAATAATTTTCCCATCAACTAGTAGGTAGAATAGGTTTTTTTCAGTTTTACTGATGATGAAATTGAGATTTTAATTGATTAATTGAAATAATTCTCTCAATTCAAATGTTGCCTTAACAGGCTTCATGAAGCTCCAGTTTAAACGTTCATGAAGGCATAACTGCAAATGTTACTTAAAGTTAGAGAAAGATACAGGTGGAAACAGGATGCAACTTACAAAGCAATCCTCTCTTTATAGGCAAAGTTACTAAATGATTCTTGAGGCATATGAACACCTGCAGATATGACAAATGCGTAATAGACAACAAGATTAAGAAATTATCATAAATTGAATAGACTATATACTTTCCAGACAAGTATGTGTAGATTCAAATCCTATCTGTTTCATTTACTTGCTCTTGAATGTTTATTGGACAGACATATCACCATTCTATTCCTCTTCAGTAAACTGAAGATGATAATGTTTAGCTTTCAAAGTATGTTTTGTTATATGAATTTATGTGTGGAGTATGTATATGTTTGTCTGTAAACATGAATGTTACAATGCATGTGTGGAGGTTAGAAGACAACTTGAGAGAATCAGTTCTCTCTTTGCACTGTGTGGTTCCTCAGGTTGTCAGGCTTAGAAGCAGGTAACTTTAACCACTGAGAAATATTGCCAATCTTTAAAGTGTACTTTGAAAATCAAATATCATAAAAAGAGATTCAGTTAATATCAGTTAGTGTCATTTGGGAAATCATCAAAACCAGGACCTGGAGATATGGTTCCATTGTTAAGATAACCAGGTGCTCTTGTAGAAGAGTTGAGCTTATTTCTCAACCAACATGAGAAAAATAACAGTAATATTTCAGTAATAAAATTCATTTAAAAGTCTTTACACTGTTTTAATTAAACTATTTTGCTTCTCTGATATATTTGTGATTTAATTTTACCACTTATTATTTCTTAAAATAAAATTATTCAATTTTTTCTTACTTTGAAATGTAACTATCTTTTCCTTTTGACCTATTGTATAGTGTCAAATATTGTTGGAGAGTCCGGGGAATGGGGTTAGTGAATAAAGTATTTAAGTCTTGCTCCTTAGCATCAAGGAAAGGCTTTATATAATGACACATGTTTGCAATAGCAGTGCTAGGAAGAAAAAGACAGGAAAATGCCTAGAGGCCACTGGCCAGCTATTTTAACCAAATACATGAGGTTCAGGGTCAGTGAATATTGACTGATCAAAACACCTGACTTTAACCTATGGCCTACACTCTCCACCCCACAACTCTCCCACACAAACATTCACTATACATACATGGCAAAATAAAATAATTATTAAAGGTTGCTTTTGAGAGGAAAATATTGTAGTTCCCCCATCATGTTTGTATTTTCTTTGTCTTTATTATGAGGAAACAACTGTAGTTACCCATACAAGGACTACACAAGATTCTGCCAGTTAGCATCACAGATGGGTAAGGAGTTCATTAGACCCTAGTCCTCCCCAAAGCAGTTAATGTTAATTGGTGTTTGTGGGAGAATGTGGTATCATTGTTTTAGTGATGTAGCAACTAATAAGTTAGTGGCCCATGCTCATGCAAGATACCCTAATTAAATTCACATACACACATATGGCATTTCGAGGATAAAAACCACTAAAATTCACATATACATATGTGAAACTTTCAAAGAGTAAAAACAAATGATAAATTTAATTATAATCCTCTTTATAAATTAATACCCAAGGCTGAATTTTTAAGAGGTTTTACTTAGGTTACTGTTATCTCAGTAAAAAGCTCAAGATTGACCAGCTTCATGTATTTGGAGTCTGTTGAGGGTGAAGGCTTAATCTTAGATATCGTCATGGTGAGAGTGTCTGTTACATGGAATCCAGAGAGGAAGAAAGGTCAAGTTTGTCATTTATACAACATCTGACTTTCAAGAACTCAGGAGTCCCACAGGAATTATATTTATTCCTGCCTAAGACAATACACCATGGACCCTAAGATCGTTGGAAAATTCCAGCTTTTATGTTGTCACACTGAGTATAAGACCTCTAAAACTCCAAACTATTCAGGGAACATGCATAAGCTATATCTAAACTAAAGCAGTGTTTATACTTGCTTATAAATTATATGGTTTCTAAGATACCCTTTTTTCACTTTTTCCCCATTCATAGGAATTACATACATATATACATGTACACACACAGAGAGACAGAGAGATAGAAAGAAAGAAAGAAAGAAAGAAAGAAAGAAAGAAAGAAAGAAAGGAAGGAAGGAAGGAAGAAAGAAAGACAGACAGATTCATAGATAGATAGATAGATAGATAGATAGATAGATAGATAGATAGATACTATGAATGATATGATGATCCATTTTATGTCAACTTGACCTACAATATAGTCTTTTGAGAAGAGAGAACCTCAAATAACCAATTGCCCTGGTAAGGTCAGCTTGTGGGTATGTCTGTGGTGCACTTTTTAAATTGGTGATTGATGTGGGGAGACACAGTTTACTGTGGGTATTACTTGTCCTGAATTCTTATTTTGGGTGTTATAAGAATGCAGGCTGAGGGGGCTGGAGAGATGACTCAGCAGTTAAGAGCACTGCCTGCTCTTCCAAATGTCCTGAGTTCAATTCCCAGCAGCCACATGGTGGTTCACAACCATCTGTAATGAGATCTCGTGCCCTCTTCTGGCTTTCAGGCATACATTCAGGCAGAATACTGAGAATACTGTATACATAATAAAGAAATAGATTTAAAAAAAAAAGAATGTAAGCTGAGTGAGCTGTGGAAAGCTGGCCAGTAAACAGCATTCCTTCATGGCCTCAGCATCAGAACTTGTCTCCCAGTTCCTACCTTGATTTCCTTCACTAGCTTCCTTCAGTGATGGAGAGTGATGTGGAAATGCATGAGAAATAAACCCTTTCATCCTTAAGCTGATTTACTCATGGTCATGGTTATAGCAATAGAAACCTGTCTTAAATGTTAATTTGAGGTCAGAATGACTAAGTACCATGGATCGTAACAGAGTATAAAATTATTCCATTACCTAACAATTTTTTTTATTTTAATTTAATCAGTGATCCAATTTCATTTACTTTGTATAATTCAAAGTAAAGAGTTATACTGTAAATTTTAAATAATCAAAATTAATATAGTGCCAATAGTTAATATATTTTTAATTCTGTACTAAACTATATAGAATATATATATAGTTATACACTATGAGACAACAATAAGAAGTTTTCTCATTTTCAAGGGGATATTTTGGAAATATAATTATTAATTCACCCAATAACATTGTCTTATTACCAAACAGTCTAATATTAATTTTAAAAATTTTGGTAAGCCACTCTATCATTACACATTTTCTGTTCTTTTTTAATATATATTAGTTATATATAATAGATTTATGACATTTAAACATGTATATAATATATTTTTATCATATTTACCTCCCACTTCTCCTTCCTATCACTGTACACTTCAGCTGGTTCCTTTTCTCTATATAACTAGTCCCTCTTCTACCATCAATTCTTTGTTTTGGTAGCCTACTCAGTTTCACTAAGGTTGTTTATAGAAACATATTTGTGAGGTTACAAGATACTAACAGCTTGCCAATGGCTACAACACTGAAGAAAATATCTCCTTTTTGCCTAGTAACCCTTAACTGTTGCCTATAGGTCCTCAAGAAAGGATAGGGCTTCAAGATCTCTTCCTCCTTGGTGACTGTTAATAGCCTATGTATCATTGGGCAGCTTTGCAGGATCTCTGTGCCTGAGCCTCTTGATTGCTAGAACTGTTCTACCTTATCTGATAACAAGTATTTACCTCTCTTTGTAGACTACCTTTAGACAAAACGCCTTCATCTCCCCTCATCTATTTTTACCCCTATAGTTCTCCCCCCTTTTTGTTCACCTCCTCTAATTTATAACAATTAACATAACAAGTATTTGTCTTTCTGTGTACTTTTTGTCTCTTAATTTTCTTCATCTTTCCTCCCATACCCACTGTAGCTAACAAATTAGCACATTACTGTAACATGAAGGGGCCAGCTTGTTGGGGTTTCTGTACTGTCCAGTACCCCACAGCTGGCAAGCCCCAAAGAAAATCACAGAGTACATTAAGTTATAAAACTGATTGGCCCATTAGCTCAGGCTTCTTATTAACTCTTATAGTTTATATTAACCCATTATTGTGATCTATGTTAGCCATATGTCTTGTTACCTTTTTCAGCTGTCAGCTCACAAGTTGCTTCCTCAGTGGTCTGGGCAGGAATGGTGGAGGGAGCTTCCTGCTTCCCAGAATTCTCCTGTTCTCATTGCATCACCTCTACTTCCTGTCTGGTTTTCCCGCCTATACTTCCTGCCTGGCCAATCAGCATTTATTTAAAATATGATTGACAGATTACAGACAATTCTCCCACACCACATTACTCTCTAAAATATTTGGCATTAGAGGGTAGTTGTGTTGTGACTGACTATTACTGTGTTTTTATACCACACCTACCTCAGTATAATGAATGTTGTAGAGCATATTCAGCTCTCAGGGAAAGACTGGATATAGAAACTTGTTCAGTTAATACCAACTTAAAAAGGAAAGCAACTTAACACTTCTGTTCGGTGTTTATTTTGCATTTAATACTAACTAATTTAGTTACTGTAGCAATACTTACACACAAAAGACTGCTGACACGAAATGCATATTCTTAAGATATTATACATATAAAAATAATTAAAAAGTAAAGTGATATGGGAACAAAATAGAAATATTTAGACAATTCAAGAAATCTTAGTGGCCTTATCAATATATTTAAGTAGTTGATTAAATAGACATTGCTTGTCCATGAAATCTAAAATGACTAACATTGGATAAAGAAGTACTGTTCTAAATGTTTGCTCTACCTTCCATACTGAAAAAGAGAATCCTTAACACATTGGATCTCAACTTCCATAAGTGACAATCTGCACCTGCTAAAACTCACTTTGAAATGTTTGGTAATGGCTAATGGCTACATTGGTGTTTCTATGCCATGCCAGCCTGAAGACTAATTCATTTAGTGGCAAAGTATTATCTCTTCATATTCATTTTTCTAAATCCTTTAATCACTTTCTCCAGTTGCCTAAAATGTAGAGCACCTTACAGTGAGTGATTATGTTGCTATGCACATCTAAGCTGAGATATATAACAATCAGAAGCTAAGTGAAGCAAGGGGAATTAAAAAGGAACTTTGAGATGATAAGCAGTAACCATTCTGTAATGAGTTCTGATTTATCTTTCTTTAGAATATTAGCTATCCTCCTTATTTCCTAGACAATTGTGAACTTTAAAGGGTAAATGCACTCATTCTATTTCCTTCTATCTTTTTGACTGCTTTCTGACTGTTTTTTGAGGCATCTTCTCTATATAGTGAAAGGATAAAATTATGTTTTCTCAACTATTAAATTTTCATTGGGTCTGAAAACTGAAAGAAAATCGGATTTGGGAATAAGAACTCCTGAAATTTATTTCTAGTTTTTCACTGGTTGTGACACATAAGACAACTCATTTACATTCTTTTATACTCTCATTTACAATGTTCTCATGCATTTGCAGTCTCTGTCAACCAAGTACAGGCAGTGAGTTTTTTAACTAAAGAAGTTTTTAAAAGTGGCAATGAATTATGTCACTAGATATAAACATTGATGTGCAGACACTTTGACTGCCTCAGACAGGTCTTTGAGTCTCTACAGAAGTATTTGTCCACTCTATAAGAACTGTGAAGCTTCAACTCACTCCTCAGTTCTTCTGCTCACTAAGGATATTCCAGTCAAAATTAATACTAAATATATGACTTTTAAAACCATCAATAAATACACTGATACAAACATTTAAAATTCTATCATCTTTCTACTCCCCATACATTCAGTTCATTACAGTTCAAAAGCATTTGCATTGGGCACCTTAATTTTCCTTTCTCATTATCATAGTACACATACATTTTACTATTATGTAGGCAAATGGCTCCTCATTCAGATAAATACATTGAAAGTACACGGGCTAATTTACAAATGCAAAACAACAAACTTTCTCTTTCTCCTCTCAGTGAGTAATCTAATTGGGTATAGCTAAGTGTGCTCATAATATATGTTGATGGACTATTTATGGAAAAGCAGTAACTCAACAGAACTCACCAGAACTTCAGAATGAAGGTGAAAAGAGCTTATAGAACTTTGTATTTGATTCCTTGAAGTCTTAAAATTTTTATGGGTAATTTTGTTGGCTGTATAAAAGCCTACTAAAATACCTACCATTATGATTATAAAAACTAAGGATCATGAATACTACTTGAAAATAATTGACAAGTACTAGTCTCACTCACTCAAATTCGGATCTTTTTTTTTGGTCTCCTACATTTGCATCTTTTCAGTATATGTTTGTATTTCTCTACTTTGTAATTTCTCCCCTATTATTAACTTCACCTCAGCATGAGGTAATAAAGGTATCCTAAATGGCAATTAAGAAGAAATAAAATGTCAATCAGAATGTTCTCAACTCTAAGGGGCAGAAACTTAACACAAGCTAGCTAAAGAAACTAACAGGGAGAGCAAGAGGAGGGGTGGAAAGGAAAATGTTTTTATATATTGTCATATCAAGTTCCAATGAGAATCTTAAGAATGCTTTGCTTTTCAACTCTTGGTGACACATCCTTCTACTCTACCTTTTCTTTTTCCCAGAGGTATTCCCTATCCATGAAGAAGAAAGTATTGAATAGCTTAAAACCCATATCATTTCTAACTGGCCCCAATCCCAAATAAAATGATAGTGAGCTTCCTAAAACCTTTTCTAAGTTTTGATTGGACTGTGTTGGGTTCCATTCCTATCAACGAACTAGGTGTCCTTGACAGAGTTATAAATTTTATTCTGGGACTGTCTCTGCCCAAAATCTATGTCAGTCTAGTATAAGTGGAAGGATATAAACTTAGCAGAATTACAAAGCACTGAGGAAGTGGTTTTACAAAGATGTTGAAAACACTAAGAACTGTTTATGAGTTTGATTCTATTGATGGCTATTGTTCTTTTAAAAATACCATGAGCGGATGTCCCAGGCAGCTCGCGGAGCAGCTGCAAGTGGCAGCGCCATGTGGTGGGGGGAGTCAGGGTCCCAGGGCGAGCAGCAGAGTCAGGCGGCTGGATACGGTGGGCGGCAGAGTAAATGGACATAAGGCTATACATAAAGCTAGACATTTATTACTTAAAGAAAGGAAAACACAGACAAACATAGAGAAAACAAAGACATACACACACACACACACACACACACACACGCACACGCACACGCACCCACACATGCGCGCGAGTGAAAGAAGATGGTGGCGGGGGGAGGGTCAAAAGTGGCTGGGATGGGCGTGGTTAGTTCTTAAAGTGTCCCAATGGAATAACATTGGCATCTACATATTAAATGGTATGACATCAGATTATTCAATGCCCAATTAAAATTTAGACATTTGTGTATTCAATAGCTCTGCAGTACTTATATCTATAAATTATAAAATATATAAAAGGGGAATTCTGATTTAATACAACATTTTTGTTTTATGTAATTCTTTTTTCTTGTTCTACAAACATGTGACCTATAACTTATTACTTTCTTGAAGTAAGAGATACCTAATAAAAAGGAGTCTTTTTAATACCTAAGGATTTATCTTGAAATTATCTAAAACATTGTTACTTATGTATTTTAGTCAGAATGCAAACTCATTTTGTTTCCTTGTGTTTGGTTTACAAATTTCTGTTCTCTTCTTTTACCAAACTGTTCTTTAGCTCTTAGCTCTTAGTGGGAATTTTTCCTGTATATACTCTTCCAGTTTTTATTATAAGGCATTTTCTGTGCAGCAGTCCCCACAAGTATGATCCTATAGTTTATTTGAACAGCTTTGCAGATAATTCAGCTGGACAGTTATTGGTAATTGAAAGCTTCAAAGATTTCAGGGTATAGATTCCTGTAGTCTAGCAAGAGCTGGCCATGTTTACTTTATAGGGTAGTTTTTTCTAAGAAATAATTTATAATCTAAGCTGACATGTATCAACAATGTTTTACATATTCCAGCTGTATAAGAGATGTATACAAAGACCACATTTACAATGTACACAAATTCTATCTTCATTTCCATCTGACATTTACTCAAGACATATATGTTTCTTTTGTGAACCACCAGAGAAGATTTTTGCATATAGAATAGATAAGTAAGAAGTAAAATATCCTATAAGTTGTTGCACGAATTCTAATTGGTCTTAATAATAAAAACCCAGAGTCAGATGTTAGGGTGAGAAAGCTAAAACATCAGAGAAGCAGAGCAGCCAGTCATTAATTCTTACCTCTATGAAATCCTCAGACGGAGTGGGTATCCTATCTCTACAAGTCCTCAGACTAAATGCCTTGAACTCCTGTCTTCTTCTGCATTACATTTCTCTCTCTGTCCAGACATACCCGTTCCTGTCTCTACCTCCCTAGTGTTGGGATTAAAAGCATATGACTCCAAGGGACTAGGATTAAAGGTGTTTTGCCACCATTACCTGACCTCTATAGTTAATTGGTGGCTAAAACTCTGATCTGCAGGCAAGCTTTATGATAGTACAAACAAAATATCATAATACCACATTTCCCTTTTTATGTAAAATAAAAATTAGGTTCTAACTTATATAGTAAAAACTATATACAATAATACAATAGTCATATACATTATATACAGTCAATAAATACAGCAACAATGTCCATGACAATTTAACAAATTCAGAGAAAACAAAACCATTATCTATCCTGTGTTGGTGACTCCAAAAGGTTGTATCTAATTTGCTTTCTATTCTAGTTTGCATTACCTAAACTATCTTTTTATCTCACTCAACTTTATAGACTTTACATGTTTTAGTGAATTTCTTTTCTGAATTTGGTAACAAGAAAAACTTTACCTATAAATATTCATACCCATCAAAAAAGAAATAATATTACCTGAGTAAGCCAGAAGTATAGAAACAGCTGGCTGCCTGGAAAGTCACCCAAAGATCCTTTGCAGTGTTGGGGCATCCATCTTTGATCTACAGGCCTAGAAAATCAGACAGATGTTCCCGTGAAGCAGGATAGTCAAAATGACTGTCTTCCCTTGTCTTGGCATATTGGCAATCCTTTTCTTTGTGTCCTGATTGTCCAATTTAGACAGCATATTTTCAGCAGTTGAGGCAAGGACACTTTTGTGGATTACTATTGCCACAAAGAAAGTAAACTCCATATGGAGTTTCTTAGATGAGAGAAATACACCACCTAAAGATTGGATTTAGAACACAAACTACTCAAGACAATTTTGAGGTGGTGTATTTCTCTTAGTGTTGTAATCATACTCCTTGTGGAATCATCTAAAACTCTTTTTTAGATACTTCAGTGATTGCATTAGGTCAGATAATTCCTGTTTTAGTAATTTTCCAAGTATTTTTCCTTTTTTCTTTGGATGCTTATTTGTCCAAAAGTTCTTAAATTTCTTAATATGTTTGTTTTTAATTTTCTGAAGAGTCAAAAACAAAGCCCTGCCCAAACCCTAACTTTGGGGATGTTTTTAATCTAATCTTTATCAGGTTTGATTCCTGATTTCTCCTGAAATTTTTGTTTTATTTTCTAAAGGTCTTCTATCACCCAGAGCAGTATGGGTTTTTACTATAGGCATTAGGTTCTTTAATTGCTATGGGAAGAATTTTCCTCCACAATGACACAAAACAACTGAACTGAGTTTGACCTGGGAGCCTTTGAGAGGCTCCTCCAGGCATTTCCCAATGGTAAAAGATTACCTTGATTGTCTCTTGTTTATCTACATTTATTAGTCCAATGCCTGCCCTTTCTACACCTTCAGCATAATAAAAAAGGGAGGAACATTTGGTTTGGATTATGCTTAGAAAAATCATTGTTTCTAGGAAGTCCCTGTTTATAATCCCTTTATAGGTAACCTTATTTGCCATGGTTGAAACATTTGACATTTTGATTTTTCTTCAATCCTCTGGAAATCACCTCTCCTATCTAAGCATTGTCATTGTCATGAGATTCAATATTGATTATATATCAGATCCATTTCTCCATTGGTGCTGATCTTGCCTTTAACAGCCTAATTACCTTTTGCATTGTAAATTAGCATTTTCAGCAACCAGAGATTCAATTATTATTTGTCTACCTTCGAATTTGGTATCATTCTATTTACTGCTGCAATCAAACTTTGTAAGAAATCAGTGAAGGTTTCTTTTCTGCCCAGTATGACTTTAGTAAATGACACAATAATCTTTCCTATTTCTTCACTTCTGTCCTAAGTAATCTAAGCTCCTAAAAGTCATAAAGCCAGGGTGTGGTCATCACATGGAGATTGCCTTTCTACATTAACAAATCTCCCTCTCCAAAAAGTTGGTATTTGGAGATTTCCATACCTCTAGCCCTACTTCATTGTTCAATGGTCTTAGTGGTAGTATTCAGGCATCTGTACTGGCCTGACCTTGGGATATATGTCCTCAGCTATAGCCACTAGGCTACCTCCTGTGCACACTCACTATGTTCCCATTTAAAAAAGCTCTTCCCACCTTCCATCTCTATCTTCCTTTTTCTATCTCCATCTGTCTGTCTGTCTATCCATCTCTATCTGTCTCTCTGTCTCTGTCTCTCTCCTCTTTTCTTTTCTTTTCTTTTCTTTTCTTTTCTTTTCTTCTGATACTCCTGTCCATAGAGGGTAGTCTAGTCTCTCCATTCCCTTCCCTTTTTTTACTTTCCCTTTCCCCTATTAAAAAAAAAACCCTCCAACACGAACTCTGTCTTATGACATCTTTCTCTCATGACATGATTTTTCTAAATTGAAACACTTAGCCTTATCTTTCTACCAGATCCTCCACTGGAATTGAGAAGCAGGCTCCAAGATGTAACCATGTTTAACCAGTCTTGAGGAATTACAAGTTGACTACAAGTTTAACCTTTCCTTCACAAAAGGTGAACACATGCTGTAAGAGACTATCACTACCTTGAATTTTCTTAAATAGAACATTTCCACAGGATTCCAGTGAGTGCTTAAACAGCCTTGGGGATATCTATCATTGGCAGGTTCTGTAAGGTGAAAAGTTATATTAAGGTTGGTTGTTTGAAAATGTTAGGCTGTTCCTCTCTAATCTAATAATGCAATGCTAAAATTGGTTCTCCTTTAAATTCCTCTGTCTGGATCTGAATATCTCTATGATCTATTTTAATAAGTTTTTCTAAGACCTGTATCTTGGCAATCATATCAACCAACATTTTTTAGAGATAAACAAAGGATAATCAAAATGATAATTAACATAATGTCCATCCCAGTTAAGTTGATTAAACCTTCATTTAATCGATTTTATTGTTTTAAAACCATGTCTTGTGTAATCATACAGCCACTTCAGTCTCTCTATTGTAATAGTGCTTCCCATTTTTCTTTTATGTGGGAAAAACTCTCTTTTAAACAATTCCTCCCTCCCTTTAAGAATTCTCAAGTTTTTCAACAAATCTGCCAACAAGGAAGATGTGAGGCTGACTACTGCTGAACAGTCGAAGTCTGACTGGGTTTCAGGGTAGCTACCTAGTTTGACAGCATCCCAAGAAGGAAATCCAGGGAAAACCCACTGATCACTTGAGAAAAACATGAAAACATAGTCCACAGGGTGGTGACTCTAAATGCATGCAGCACTGGCCTAAGCTAGTGGCTGCAAAGCCACAGGCAAGTGGCGTGGTCTTTGTTTTTATTGTGAATTTGTAGCCCAAAGTTGTACACCAGTTTTAGTGTGATTTCTAATTTGTCTTGATAATAAAAACCTGGAGTTAGATATCAGGGTAAATGCTGAAAGATCAGAGAAGTAAAGGAGTTATCCACCAAAGAGACCTTTAACCTCTACCAAATCCTCAGATCAAAGTGTGCAAGATCCCATCTCCATGAATCTTCAGACTGAATCCCATGAGCTCTTGCCTTTTCCTATTTTAGATTCCTCTCTCCACCCAGCCATATCCTTTCCTGTCTCCACACCCCCAGTGTTGGAATTAAAGACATGTGACTCCCAATAACTGGGATTCAAGGTATGTGCCACCACCTCCAGCTCTGTATCTCTTTGAGACAGAATCAATATAGTGTAGCCCAGGATGACATTAAGCTCACAGAGATTCATCTCCCTCTGCCTCCTAAATGATATGATTAAAGGTGAGTGTCACCACTGCCTGTCATTTATGGCTAACTAGTGGCTTGTTCTACACTCTAATCCTCAAGCAAGCTTTATTTGTTATAGCACAAAACAACACAATAAGTGTCTCCCTTGGCCTTCAAAACTGACAGCATAGAAAACTTGTTCTTCTACGGCTTAGACTTCTTTAAATGTTATTCCAAGAAATGTAGAAAGTTCTTTTTAATGATATCTGCAGATGATATGATCTTTTGTATAGAAAAAGTCTAAGAACTCTTCTTTATTAGGACTAACAAACAATATCTGGAAGGTTACACACAAAAATTGTATTTCTTCATATTAGTGATGAGCAATTCAAAAATAAAATTAGAAAAACAATCCCAATTATTGTCCCATCAAAGTAATAAAATACTTAAGATTAAATCACACAAAAAGTACACAAGATTTTCATAATAAAAACTAGAAAATGTCATTGAAAGGCAAAAATAAGAGCTAAATTATTGAAAACCTTCTTGTGCTTATGATTCAGAAGGTTTAGTATTATTAAGAAAGGAATAGTCTCCAAGTTTATCTACAGACTCAAACAGTCTCTATCAAAATCTCAGCTGCATTTTTTTCAGAAGTGGATAAGAGTAGGATGAAATTTATGTGGAAATGAAAAGAACATAGTAGGCCAAAATAATCTTGATAAGGAGAAACAAAGTTGGAAACCTCGCATGTCCTGCCTTCAAAAATTCATGCAAGGTGATAAGAAAAAATGTCATCTTGTACTGTCCTATGACTGAGGGCACAAGTCAGCAGAACACAATTAGAAATTCAGGAACAAGTCCTCAGTATTTGAACAGGTTTCAGTAAAATCACTGACTCAAACCAAGTGGGGAAAAAATCATTGTCTTTTAATGATGCAAGGTGACTACATGTCAACAATTTATATAAATGAGGTGTGTACTACCTCCTAACTTTATTAATGTTTTGAAATTAGGTGAGATTGTTTAAAACATTTTAGAAAAGCATAAACCCCAAAAAAGTTCTTGTAAACTAAATTACTGTGAAATTAAAAACTTCTGTTAATCAGTTTATAACACTGTGAGAGCAAAAAGTCAATCCATAGAGCAGGGGAGATATTTGATGATATTCAGATTTGTGGTGCTTAACTTTTATTACCCTGACACAAGCTGAGTTACCTAGGAAGAAGGAACCTCACTTGAGGAGCTACCTCCATTGGATTAAAACACTGGATTCTCTGTGGGTCATTTTCCTAGTTACTTATTGATTGGGAGGTCCTATTCCACTGTAGGCAGTGCCACCTATGGGCGGTGGTTCTGGATGGTATAAGAAAACAAGATGAGCAAATAGTGGGTAGTATGGCAGTAAGCAACTGTCCTGCATGATCTATGTTTTAGTTACTTCCTTGAGTGCCTGCCCTGATTTTCCCTCCATGATAGAATCTTACTTGAATTTGTAAGATCAAATAAACTCCTTTTTCTTAAGTTTCTCTAAGTCAGTATTTTATCACAACAATAGAAAACCCTCCTCTAGAGGGGTTCCCAGGTGTCCAAGGAGATGTCCCCAGCTAGGTACTTGGGCAGCAGAGGAGAGGGTGCCTGAACTGGCCTTGTCCTATAGTCACACTGATGATTTTCTTGCATATCATCATAGAATCTTCATTCTGCGATAAATGGAGATAGAGGCAGAGACCCACATTGGAGCACTGGACTGAACTCCCAAGGTCCAGATGAAGAGCAGAAGGAGGGAGAACATGAACAAGGAAGTCAGGTCCGTGAGGGGTGCCTCCACCTGTGGAGATGGTGGGACTGATCTAATGGGAGCTCACCAAGGTCAGCTGGACGGGGACTGAATAAGCATGTGATCAAACCGGACTCTCTGAATGTGACTGACAATGAGGGCTGACAGAGAAGCCAATGATAATGACACTGGGTTTTGATTCTACTGCATGTACTGGCTTTTGGGGAGCCTAGTCTGTTTGGATTCATACCTTCCTATACCTGAATGGAGCGGGGAGCATCTTGGCCTGCCCACAGGGCAGGGCACACTGACTTCTCTTAGGAATGGAGAGGGAGGGAGATGGGAGTAGGGGGAGTGGGAAGGAAATGGGAGGAGAGGAGAAGGTGGAAAAATTAAATTAATTAATTTAAAACAACATATTTTCAGATAATTTGTCATATAATTTAAGTGAGTAAAATCAAATTCTTTAAAATTAGTTTAAAATATAAACATGCATAGCTTTTGTTGAAAGCTATACTACTTTGAAATGGATGATGATATTTTGTTAAGGACTGTTTGATTTATTTACCATGCTTAGTTGTCTTGGTGGGTAATCGATGCCAAAGCAGTGATGCTTCCTCAGCATCCTAGCCATGTATAATGTCTGGTATTCATCAGCAATGAGCATAGCAGAAATTTTATTTAATTTTTGGGTGAATTTTACTAATGACTTATAACCATCTATCTAGTCTTTTTCTCTATAAAATTGAAAAATTGAACGTCAGTGTTTTCTAAACCTAGTGTTCCTGGTCCCTGGCTTATGAAAATATACTTTCAACTTTTATCTTGTTGTGATCAATGGTGCCATGTTCCTATAATCCAGAGGCATGTGTTCACTGCGATAATCAAAGATCAATTCTCCCACTATTCTATTTTTTTATTTTCTTCTTTCATTAAATTTTATTATCATTTTCTGCACAGAAAAAAATAAAAAACCAAACTGGGACAATATCTAACAAAGAAATTACTGCAAGAATATATAAATAATTCTTAAAATCAAGAAGAAGAGATATAACCTAACAGAAAAGTGAGCAAAGGACTCAATACTTTGCAAAAGAGTTGAAAATGGACAATAAATATATTAAAAATTATGCATCCTCATTAGGGAGGTGGGGGATAAAACCATAACACAGTGTTAGCCCAAGCCTCTTGAATGATTCACATAAAAGTATTGAGAAAGTGTGGAATAATAAAAATCTCCTTATACTTCTACTGAACTAGCAAATTGGTACAGCCACTTTGTTGGTTTTTTATCAGAGTTACATGGAGTCCAGACTGATCTCAAACTAAGTATATAGCTAAAAATCTGAATTGTTTAGGGTAAAAGGGTTTACCTTGGCTCACAGTTCCAGATTAAAATCCATAATCTCGGGGTGGGGGGGTGTAAATGCTTCAGGGAACTGGTCACGTCGCATCTTTGATCAGGAATAGAAAACAAAGGATACATGCATACTTGTGCTCATCTCAGCTTATCCATTCTTATACAATGCAAAATTCCCTTCCTTGGTAATGGTGCCACCTACCTTCCACCTCATGTCCTTCCACCTCAATTAATATAATCCAAATAACTCTCCTACAGATATATGCATGGGCCTACTTGATTTTCAGAATCCTTCATCAAGACTCTCTTCTAAGGAGATGCTAGATTTTATCAACTTGATAAGTTAAATCTAGCTATCACATACCTGTACATACTGACATGAAGGGGGAAAAAATCTCAAAATATATCCATTGTCATTATCAATAATCATAACTGGCTGAGTGTAATGACACATACCTGCAATCCCAGCATGTGGAAGCCTGAAACAGGAGGTCAGCTTTGGTTAGAGCATGAGTTTCAGCAGAGCCTGTGTTCTCTCTATACATATCGAACAAGACCCTGTCCTAAAACAACACAAATAGTGAATATATGCACACATATCAGATTGCAAGACAATAAATAAAATATGATGCTACTATATTTAAGGAGTCTGGAGTCTGCACATTAAGCTAAAGCCATAGTTACAGCTCACACAGAAGCAGTGAGAGTAGCCGTAGGCTGAAAATGACCACAACCCCTTTTTGGCTACAAATTCCTGTGTAGATTGGGGGAAAATGTTTTGTTGTAAAAAAAAATGTAGTGATGTAATTTTTTTAAGTAGGAGTTAAAGGGTCCATTTTCAAGAACACATATCAGGTGTGATGACTTGTTCTATGTCCCAAGCACTCAGGAGGCTGGGTTAGGAGGATTGGTGGAAGATTGAGGCCAGCCTAAGCTGCATAGTTTCAGAATATCCTGGAAAACAATGTGATAGCTAGTCTCAACAAACAAAACACAAATGGAGAAGTTAGACATCCCTTGAATGCCCTTCCTAGCTAGAACTTAAAATTTTGAACATTCTGCCTCTATCTCATGAATTATGAGATTATAGATATGAGACACCATTCCCAGCTCCTTTCTTATAACTAATAAAAATTAAACCAAGTTGATTAAAGACACATATGTAAGAATTCTTTGTGATCTTAGACATGGCAGTTGTTCCCTTAGGCACTGAAAGCATAGAACTAGAATGTCAACAACTACCAAAATAAATATGTTGACTTCTCCAAAGTTAAAAAATAAAAACAAACTATAAAAAGATTTTTGAATATCAAAGAAGTGATGAATGAACACAAGGAATAAGAGACAATGCTCATAAAATAATTTGATCCAGCATATAGAATATTTTCAACTCAAAAACACATACACACAAAAACAAATTCTAAAATGTGCAAGGGACCTGAACAGACATTTTTCCAAAGAGGATTTAAAAATGATATCCAAGCATATAAAAGGATCTTCATCATTAGTTACTGAATACATCCAAGTAAAAGTTATAAAGGGAAACCACTTCACATAAACTAAGCTGGCTCTAGCTTAAACAGCAACTACTACCAGGCATTTGTGGGAATGTGGAGAAACTAGGAAATCAAATATCACAGGTTTTAAAACACAGTTCCTTTAAGTTAAAACACGTGGTCAGAGACTTAAACATTCTCCTCTTAATTATACACTCAGGAGAAATAAAAACACAGATCTAAAAAAATGTGCACAAATGTTCATAACAGCATTATTTATGATACTTTTGTTACTAAATTTTTATTAGTTATGAGGTGGGAACTGGGAGTGGTGGTGCCTCATTCCTATAACCCCAGAAATCATGAGATAGAGGCAGAATGTTCAAAATTTTAAGTTCTAGCAAGGAACAGTATCCAAGGGATGTCAGGTTTTTCCATTTGTTTTGTATTTATTTTGAGACAAGTTATCGCATTGTGTTCCAGGATATTCTGAAACTATGCAATACGTTAAACAAGTCAAATTTTAATCAATAGGTACTTAAAATGCTTATCCATAGATTCAATATAATAATATTCTGTAAAGAATAAAAATATGCCAAGATGTGTTAGGATATGGATGAACATTAAAAAAAATTCATTGAGAGAAATCAATCACAAATTTTCTCAAATTGATTCCATTCATCTGACAAATAGAGAAGAGGCAAGTTTGTCATGTAAACGTACATTAGCAGTTGCCTACGAGGGGAGAGAGAAATGGAAGGAAATGAAGAGCAATTGCTAATGGTAGTGTATTTCTTTTGGGTGTGATAAATGTGTTCTTTGATTAACTTGATAGTAGTCTTATTTTGTGAATATATTAAAATCTACATATTTTAAGTAGATAATTTCTCAGGTACACGAAAAATCCCTATATATTTGTTATTTAAAAATGCAATAATAATTGATTTGTAAACACCATTCTCATAATTTTGAACTGAACTTTCTTGGGCAGTCTGGGATCTCATTCAATTCAATATGTATTTTCTTTGTCTGCTACAAGAGATAAAAAGTGGGGAAGGAACTATTCTCTGGTAGTATCAAGGTAGTCTCAGTTTAACAAGAGGAAAGACACCCAAGATAGTAATGTAAGACAAACTGATATACCATGTAGTATACTAAAGTTGAGTCTCTGATAAAAAAAATATCCAAATGTTAGTAGCTTCATTCATTCTGATCATACAGTAATTGAGTGCAGGAACTCACTTTTCATGTGCTCATATGTAGTGATATTTTATTTGTTTTTTTTTTGATAAATAAGTCTTGCCTGAAGATCAGAGAGTGAAACAGCCAGCCACTAGCTCTTACCTCTACCTCCGTACAAAATGGTGATCCTGCCTCTCTAGGACTGGGATTGAAGGCATAAACCACTAGCTCCCAGTTTCTATGGCAAACTAGTGTGGCGTCTGAGACTGAAAGTGTGTGTCACAACTGCCTGGTCTATCAAGCTGACCCATGGGGCATTTTTACTCTCTGTGATGCAGGAACATCATTTTGGATTGAGTTAGAGCCAGTGACTGGCTGTTTTATTCTCTGATCTTTAGGCAAATCTTATTAATTAAAATACAAATGAAATATCACTACACTCATGTAGATATATGAACTTTTCACTTTGCAGGCCCAACATCATCTAAGGCCTCTATAATCATCTGTAGAAACCAACAAACAAGAAAGGAGAAAATACAGAGAAGGTCTATTTGTTTTTTTGTTTCCTCAGCCATGTTTCATGCTTCCTTTGGATAAAAGTAGAAGAAATATGGACAGATAAATGTGATATCTCCTTTAACTGGTGTATTGGTTACATTTCTTTCGATGTGATAAAACATCATGACAATGGCATTTAATAAAAGGAAGACTGTATTTACATGTATGGTTCTATAGACATTAGAGGCCGTGATGGTAAAGCAGAGGCAGTAGGTGATAGGAACTAGATGCTGTAGAAATTGAGGGCTCACATCTTGCACCTGAAACACAAAGGAGAAAGAGCAAACTGAACAAGGCATATGTGGTTTAGCACTCAAAGCTAGCATCAAGTGACATAGTTCCTTCAACAAGGACATACTTCCCAAGCTTCCCCTAACACTGATACCAACTGGGTAACAAATATTCAAATGACTGGGATTATGGGGACATGTCCCATTTAAGATACTTCAAGTATACAATGGGAACATGTGTCTGAGAATGGAATCTATATCATAAAACTGAGGAAAAGCTGATAACATAACTCTCAAGTGTAACATGAGGGCTGGCTTGTTGGAGTTTCTGTCCCGCCCAGTACCTCACAGCCGGCAAATCCCAAAGAAAATCACACACAGGACTCCATAAGATTATAAACTGATTGGCCCATTATGTTGGGCTTCTTATTAGTCCTTGTAACTTATATTAACCCATTATCATTATCTATGTTAGCCACATGGCTCAGTACCTTTTCCAGTGGGGTAGCTTACACCTTTCCTCTCCGGTGGTCTGGGCAGAACTGCTGAGGGAGCTTCCTGCTTGCCAAAATACTCCCAGTCTCTTTGCTCCACCTCTACTTCCTGTCTGGCTTTCCCGCCTATACTGTCTGCCTGGCCAATCAGCGTTTTATTAAAATATGATTGACAGAATACAGATAATTCTCCCATACCATTTACCTCTTTTTTTTTAAACAAAGGAAAATACCCATAGTCCATTTGCTGGGAATGTGGTTTACTATGTGTTAAAAATACATGCAGGTTAAAGGTTAAAGTTCTTAGGGTAAAAAGGGAATAAAGAAAGTAGTTGGGTGTGGTAGTACACACCATTAATCCCAACACTTGGGAGGCAGAGGTACATTGACCTCTGTGACTTCAAGGGGAAGAGGTAGATTGACCTCTGTGACTTCAGGGTGTGGAGGTACACACCTTTAATCCCAATGACTGGGAGGCAGAGACAGACAGATCTCTGTGAGTTCAAGGTGTGGTAGCAAACACCTTTAATCCTGGCACTGAGGAGGCTGAGACAGAGGGATCTCTGTGAGTTCAAGGACAGTCTGGTCTAAAGAGTTATTCCAGGACAAAAATATTTACAGAGAACCTGTCTCAAAAAGCCAAAAGTTAAAAGTAAAAATAAAAGAAATACAGATTAAAGACACATAAAGACGGAAAACACACAGAGAATCTTGATACTGTATGCCATCATGCTCTCTTTGAATTGTTTGAATGCTGAGGAAGGAGCAACAGCTGCTAAAAGACTTTTGTTTATAAATGCTGCTGAACTAACCCAAGATAGGTATTTTGAAAATACCTTGGCTTTAAAATTGAAGTCAAAAGGTATGTTACTTTGGAGAAGAGATTTTGCTTTTGTTTCCCCAGGAAATGAGAGGCCGTGGATTCATTTTGAGTTAAGAAAAATCAGGTTCGAAAAAGGAAGACCACCTGAGAAATCTCCAGTAGGAACAGATGGCCCAGATGACAGAGTTCTACATCCAGAACAGATTCAAGACTGATGCCTGAGATGATCAAGACTCCCAGGATACTTCAGTCAGGACTTGATTATAACTCTAAATTTTCTTTAGGTCCCCATAAGATTATGAGCACCCCCAACCAGCAGGAAGTAGCCTGAAATACTACGCCCACATTCCCAACAAATGGACTATGGGTATTTTCCTTTGTTTAAAAAAAAGAAAAGAGGGAAATGGTGTGGGAGAATTATCTGTATTCTGTCAATCATATTTTAATAAAATGCTGATTGGCCAGGCAGAGAATATAGGCGGGAAAACCAGACAGGAAGTAGGGATGGAGCAAAGAGACTGGGAGTATTCTGGGTCGCAGGAAGCTCCCTCGGCAGTTCTGCCCAGACCACCGGAGAGGAAAGATGTAAGCTGCCCAGCTGAGAAAGGTACTGAGCCATGTGGCTAACGTAGACAAGGATAATGGGGTAACATAAGTTATAAGAGCTAATAAGTAGCCTGACGTAATGGGGCAATCAGCTTTATAACTTATAGAGATCTCTGTGTAATTGGTTTTCTCTGGGACTTGCCAGTTGTGGGGTACTGAGCAGGACAGAAACCCCAACAAGTCGGCCCTCATGTTACACTCAAGAGTAAGGATTTGCCACGTAAAACAAAGGGTTTCAGGTTTCCAAGAGAATAGACCATCTGGAGGAAATTTAGGGCATTATTATTGTTCTTTGCATTAGAAAGTATTTACACACTTTTTAATGTTTTCCATCTTGTCAACAATCTCAAAAATTGAACACTTGAGATGATCTTTTGAAATATGAAAAGAAAAGGGGAATTTATTCTTAGTTTATAAGTTCATTGAAGTTCATTGGTATACTTATTTTATAAGAACCCAACCAGTAAATATATATATATATATATGGGTAATGGACCTACATTTTATGACAAAGTGCTTTAAAGGGTTATAGGACTTCAGGAGGCATTAGGCACTTTATTTATTTTATTAAAAGGTAACTGTTCAAAAATGACAGTCTATTCTCTCTGATGTCAAAGGGTTGTCCATAACGTACGACCACCACAGATGCACTTTTAAAAGAATGAATAGCTATTGACCTTTAGAGGAAAAGTGATATTTTCATTGGCATTGAAAGTACATCCCATTTTCAAAATAAGAACCTAGCATAGAGACATCATCTTAAAATTGAATTTTTGGAAATATTTCTAGCATTATATGATTTTATTCCTGAAATTATGTAGACAAGAAGAAAAAAAGGAAGAGTTCATACATTTACAGCTGTAAAATTCTGAAAACACAGTAGAAAAGGAAGACAAATGATAAACTGTTCAAAAGAGAAAAAACTTGTCTTGATGTACAGAAAAAATTGTATTTTCATATTTATAGTATTAAGCTAAAACTCCATTGAAATAATCAAGATACCATTGTGTGTGTATGTGTCTGCATGTATGATAAATAAAGATAGATATATAGATAGATAGATAGATAGATAGATAGATAGATAGATAGACAGATAGAGAAAGGGAGAGAACTATTATAATCCCAGTGGAGCAGTAACAGCATGTGGTAATATCTAACAAAATTATATGAGTCTACTAATTTGATCCAACAATTCTTCTTTTAGGAATTTCCTTTGAATCAAAGTTTGATAGTCTAGAACACATGACCAGCTTATTCATTTTCACATTGTATAACAAAAGATATAAATATTGGAAGACCCTACATACCTATACATAAGGGAATGATTTCAGAAACTATGAAGCACTTGAAGAGTAAAGCACAGTTAATACTTAAAACACCAAGCATATGGTTTTATTTGCAAAATCATAGATAGGACAGAAAATTAACTAGAAAAGGGATATTGAGATGGCAAAAGAATGGAAATAAAAGCAAATCTCTTAGTATGGCATTTTTGATATCTTATAGACAAATCGTTTATGTACTTAGATGGCTTCTACATGGGGAGTTGAGAAGGACTCTGTTAGCTTCAAATGACTAGCCACTGGGATTTTTAGCATGCATGCTCCAATAAGTATATGACAACACGAATTGGACTTTTCTTCCTTTTTTCTCTCTTTTATTTTCTTGAAAGTGTAATGGTGGAAGGGTGGAAGTTAGAGGACTGGGAAGTGAATGTAATCAGGGCACTTTGTGTGAATTACCAAATAATCAATAAGAATATTACATTAGAAATAAAAAAAATTAACTAAAATTTTGTAACTAATATTTATATATACTGTAGTATAAAGCAAATATGTATGTGTGCATATAGACACATTCATTTATGTATATATGTATGTGTATATGTATTTACATATGTATGTATATATGTATCTATATGACGGTTTGAATAAGACTAGCCCCCATAGGCTCATGTATTTCAATGGTTTCCAGCTAGTAGTTTCTTTAGAAAGGCCTAGTGTGTGATCTAATTGGAGGAGGTTTGTCATTGGGAGTGCACTTTGTGGTTTCAGTACTCCATGCCATTCTTATTTAGCTTTCTCAGCCTTTCAATTTTGTTTCAAGATATAAACTCTCAGCTACTGCTTTAACACCATGCCATGCTTGCTTGTTGTCATGTTCTCTGCCATGATTTTCATGGAACCTTTTCCTATGAAACGTTAAGCCCCAATAATTTCTTCCATAAGTAGGCTTGGTTATGGTCTTATCACAGTAACAAAAAAGTAATTAAGACAGTGTATGCATGTTTATGCAACAACATTTTAATAATAAGTGGCAGAGATGTAAATACTAAATAAGTAAAGAGTTTTGTAGTTTAAAAAAATGTTTTCAGGTTCTGGCTATTACAAATAGTGCTGCTATGAACATAGTAGAACAAATGCTTTTGTAGTATGATCGGGAATCTTTAGGGTATATTCCCAAGAGTGGAATTGCTGGGTCCTGAGGGAGGTTGACTCCCAGTTTCCTGAGAAACCGCCACACTGATTTCCACAGTGGCTGCACGAGTTTGCATTCCCACCAACAATGGATGAGTGTTCCCCTCACCCCACATCCTCTCCAGCATAGGATATCATTGGTGTTTTTGAATTTAGCTATTCTGACAGGTGTAAGATGGTATCTCAAAGTGGTTTTGATTTGCATTTCCCTGATCGCTAAGGAGGTTGAGCATGACCTTAAGTGTCTTCTGGCCATTCGAAGTTCATCTGTTGTGAATTCTCTGTTAAGTTCAGTACCCCATTTTTTAATTGGGTTAATTAGAGTTTTAGTGCCTAGTTTCTTGAGTTCTTTGTATATTTTGGAGATCAGACCTTTGTCTGATGAGGGGTTGGTGAAGATCTTCTCCCAGTCAGAAGGCAGCCTTTTTGTCCTACTGACAGTGTCCTTTGCTTTACAGAAGCTTCCCAGTTTCAGTAGATCCCATTTATTCATTGTTTCTCTTATTGTCTGTGCTGCTGGGGTCCTGCTTAGGAAGAGGCCTCCTGTGCCTAAATCTTGTAGACTACTTCCCACTTTCTCTTCTATCAGGTTCAAAGTGGACGGATTAATGTTGATGTCTTTAATCCATTTGGACTTGATTTTTGTGCATGGTGATAGATATGGATCTACTTTCATTTTTTTACAGGTTGACATCCAGTTATGCCAGCAAAATTTGTTAAAGATGCTGTCCTTCTTCCATTGTATACCTTTAGCTCCCTTGTCGAAAATTAGGTGTTCATAAGTTTGTGGGTTAATATCTGGGTCTTCTATTCGATTCCATAGGTCGACTTCTCTGTTCTTATGCCAATACCAAGCTGTTTTCAATACTATACTGATGTATATTTTGCTTATCACCATAGATCCTGCATCTGACGAAGGATGGCGATACAGTCGGAAACCCACATTGCAGCACGGGACTGAGCCCCCCGAGGTCCAAATGAGGAGCAGAAGGAGGAAGAACATGAAAAACGAAGTCAGTACTGCGAGGGATGCCATCACCCACTGATACAAGGGAACGGATCTGATGAGAGTTTACCAAGGCCAGTTGGACTGGGACTGAAAGAGGACGTGATCTAACCAGACTCTCCGAATTTGGCCGGATTCTCTGACTGTGGCTGACCCGAAGTCTTTCTGAAAAGCCATTGACTATGACACTGGGACCTGTTTCCTCTACATATAATGGATTTTGGGGATCCAGTCTGTTTGGACACTCACCTTCCTGGACCTGGAGGGAGGGGGAAGGAACTGGAACTTCCCACAGGGCAGGAAACCCTGACCGCCCTGGGGGACGAAGAGGGAGGAGGAGGGGGAGTAGGGGGAGTGGGAGGGTGTTGGGAGGGGGGGTGGAAATGGAAACTTTTATAATTTAATAAAATTTACTAAAAAAAAAAGGAATAATATAAAAAAAATGTTTTCAGGAATGGTGATATAGCTCAATAGTACAGAATTTCTTTATATAAGTAAGGCTATAAATTTAAACCTCAGAAAGACAACTAAAACATTTTTGATTCTAGCAAACAACACAGGTGTTCCTTTAAAATCAACAAATGATGAAATCCAATCACAACTTGAAATAGATACAAAAAAATTTAAAGTACAGTCTTTAAAAGACATTTGCATTCCCTTGATTATTTTATCATTATTGATAGTAGGCAAGATGTAGAGGCATCTCAAATCATCTTGCAGTATATAAAGGACTAAACAATACTCAGTGTATGATTCATTCTTAAACACAAGGAAATAGTGTTACATGTTAGAACTTTGAGTGCATTATGCTATGTGAATGAAAACAATCACAAACGAACAAATCTTCACATGAGACAGCTAGAATTTTCAGAAACATGAAATAGAATGCTTGTCAGGGGCTCCTAAAAAGAGCATAAAGTAATGGCCATGCAACAGATATAGATAATTGGTTTTATAACATAACAAACTAGCACAGATCTGTTGCACAATAATGTTAATAAATACTATTCACTCTACTGTTAAAGGGGGTTATATGGTGGAGCTAGAGAGATGGCTCAACAAGTGAGAGAACCTGCTACTCTTTCAGAGGGTCAGAATTAGGATTCCAGAACCCATACTCTAGAAAAACAACAGCCTATAGCTCCAGTACCAGGGTGTTAAATACCTTCTGACCTCCATGAGCACATGCACTCACTTGCACATGCATACAGATGAGCAAAAATAAAATATTTTTTAAAGGTAGATTATTCAAAGGTAAAATTTATATTCTTTCAACCATTTAAATATTTTAAAGGCCACAAAAATCAAGATGAGCTTATTAATATTTGAAAAGTGTTTTAACTTGTAGTGCTTATTAGTATCAGAAGCAATGATACCCTAGTACATTTCTTAATTTAGTTGCACAATAGAAGAAATTAGAGCTCCTATAAGAGGTGATTTAAGGTCTGTGTCAGGGAATGTGCAAAGTGACACTGGGACTTTATATGCAGCAAGCAGGGACACTTCAGCTTACAAAGATACAGGGAAGAATTTAAAGAAGGTTCTACAGACAACTCTGAGTTTTAACACTCAAAAAATAAAAATTTCACTTAACTGTAATATGCTGAATAAATTAGGATCTATTAGGAAAAGGGGAATATTAAGATCAGGAGAGCTTGTCCTTGTGGGATGACAGGATATAAGTCAATAAGTCAGATGTAGAATAAATAATAAGATTAGGAAGTGAATTCTTTGTAATCTCAAAAGTGATAATCAGTTAAGTTAGTCATCATTAATAAATAGTAAAACAGTTAAGTAAAAAGGTGGTAGAAAGAATAGTATTCCCATGGAATTAAACCTACATGACAATATGATTACAACTGAGAGATCTGGAGGTCACTACCTTATGAAAGTGATCAAAATTATTTTCACAGAACAGGTGCATCCAGACTTAATGTGCTAACAGATATGAAGTAAATATAATAAAAGGGTACTTCTGTGGAATTATCACAGACAAAGTTTTTAATCTTAATCTAATCAAGTCTCTGGAGACCTTGAAATTTACAATACATAATGTACTTTAAAATCTCAAACCTGCCAGAAGCAAAAAATAGGAAAAATCCCACAATTTAGAAAATTCTGTAGAGAACAATTCTACAGCCATGTCATGAAAAAAATAAATTGTGGGAGTAGGTCATAGTTATTATTTCTAAACAGAGATCAAACATTTTCTTTATGAAGTTAGACTGCACTTTAGTCCAAAAAGTCACAGAATATTTTAAAACTAATAAAAAGAAGTTTAATAAGAATTAGCTATTAATTCTTATTAATAGCTAGGTAATTATGTAGGTAATACTACACCTACATCTTCTTAGGTGTAGTATTAATACAGTAGTTATATAATTGAACTTACTCTTCGAAGTTGCAATCTATTATTATATTAGAAAGCTTGAAGACTGGAATTTAATTTTAAATAATTAAAAACAGAAACAAATGTATCAGTTAATTTAAATATACTTAGACATATGACTTAGTGAAAACTAGCTGGAAGTGACCTGGAAGCCACCTCTCTTAGGACTAGTTTTTATAGCATACAAAGGTAATATGCACGCTGCCACAGTATAAAAAAAATTTAAGATCATTTCCAGCTGCAAATGCTAGGAGCCACAACAATGACCATCTGGCAGGATAAACCCAGGAGTGCAATAGTGGTACTTTTATCTCAGGGGTAACCAACAGTCATCTAATTAGATTTAGGGCCTGCCTATGAGGAGGCGATTTATGCCTGTTACTGTAAACCTAGGTAACTACCATGGGCTGGTGAGGTTATAGACCCTAAAGGAGAGCTTACCACAGGCACGCACTAAAACCAATATAATTCCCAATTGCATTCTAAATATCTTTACATATATCCACATCCACAGATGAGTACAACTTCCATTCCTCATCAAAAAAAAAAACAACAACAACAAAAAAAACCCAAAAAACAAAAAACAAACAACCTTTTCTGCAGCAGCCATAGCAGTTGAAAATCATCATGGAAATCCACATGTGACAATAGGGTACTGAAGACCAGTTTATACACCTATGACAAAACTCCTACACATAAAGTTCAGGGAACATGGAATAAGAGGAAGAATGATTGTAAGAGCCATAGAATCAATACATCTGCTATGGTACAGTGTTTTCTATACATGACATGGAATTGTGCATATGGCATGTTTAATTTTAGCAAGATTTGTTAGCCTAAATAATAGTGGAACAGTAACCACACAAGTTAATATGAATATATGAGTGAGAAAAGACTCCCAAGTTCCTACTCACAGATAAAGCTACAGGTAAAAAAATATATCTCCTGAGAGAGGGAGCATTGTAGTAAAAGGAGCAATGGTGCCAGGAGCTAGCCTGGCTCGTGGCTAGCTTTACACCAGAAATAATTATACGGAAACTGTATTCATTTAAACACTGCCTGGCCCATTATATCTAGCCTCTTCTTGGATAGCTCACATCTTGCTTTAACCCATATCTACTGATCTGTGTATCACCACGGGGTCGTGGCTTACCAGAAAGATTCTAACCTATGTCCATCTCAGGCCAGAGAATCACGGCGTCTGCCACATTGCCTTCTTCCCAGCATTCTGTTCAGTCTACTCTGCCTATCTAAGCTGCTGTCCTATTAAAAGGCCAAGGCAGTTTCTTTATTTGACCAATGAAAGTAACACATAGAAAGAAGGCCCTCCTAGTCCAGAGCATCAGTCTTCTCATTGGATGAGACCCCTAATAATAATTTATCCAGTTGGTTAGGCCTAAACATATGTGTGTATATGTATGCAAAACTAAAAGGATTTAGAGTGAAATACTTAAAAAAGATGTCATAAAGATGAGATGGAGTAGTGAGGGACGCAAGAGGACTTGAAGAGAAGATAGTATGCAATTGAACTGATATAAATACAACATTCATGTATGAAATACTCAGAAAAAATAATGTTTTAAAATGATGTTGTTATGACTAATTTCGCTGCCAACTTAATATTCCTAGAAAAAACCTCAATTGACAAATTACCTCGATCAGATTTGACCTGTAAGTATGTGTTCAGAGTATTTTTTTTAATTGCAAGCTAGTAGAGGAAGATGTAGTAAGAGGAGCGGGCTGCATCCCACCACCTGGCTAACTTAACCCCCAAAATAACATCACAGAAATTTTATTAATTAAATTACTGTCTGGCCCATTATCTCTAGCTTCTTATTAGCTACTTTTCATATCTTGATCTAACCCATTTCTATTAATCTGTGTTCACTATAAGGCCGTGGCTTACTGGCATGAGTCTAACCAAAGTCTGTCTTGGGCAGAAGAAGCATGCAGTCTGTCACACTGCCCTTCTTTCCAGAATTCTGTTGTCTTCCATGCCTACCTGAGTTTTTCCTTATCAACTAGGCCAAGACAGTGTTTTTTAATAATCAATAAATGCAATGTAAATACAAAAGGTCCTCCTACACCAGGAAAACCCAGTTCACAGTAAGCAAGTCAGTTATACAGCAATTATACCTTGTCTGGATAAGAAAAGAAGTTGAGCAGTCTGTAATATGTAAGTTAAATAAATCTTTTTTTGTCAAGTTGCTTTTGGTCAGAGTTTTATTACAGCAACAGAAGATGAAATTGGATATGAGGTTGAAACAGAAAATTGAATGACAGTATTTTGTAATGTAGTCAACAGAATAGTCTTTTCATTTGATCCTATGTATTTTTGTAAAGTAAATGTGACTATGATAACCATTAAAACTAGGTAAAATAAATTACAATAAATGTGGAGTCAGACCATTAAATCACTGTATCAGAAACTATTAAACTAAGTATTTCAGTGTAGAGGCTGCTCCAACACCTACATTACATTCAATGTACCCTATAAACTATACATCCCCACTCAGCAAACAAATCCTCCTCTCCCCCTGACCTCAGATGAACTCTGAAACAGACAGCAAAAGGTGAACAATCACTCGCCTTGTGTGACACCCCACTTTCTATGCCCTACATACAAAGGCAAAACCCTGGGCCCCTTTCTCCACCTGCCTCAGCTTCTTTAGACAGCCAGCACACAGGTTTCCTGCAGGTAGGCTGCTCCAACACCCCCATCTGGTTGATCAGACCCAGTAGGCAACAAGTTCTACTCTGCACCCAAGACCTTCTATTCCCTGCGACCTCAGAGGAACTCTGAAACACAGGATACAAATACACAGAGAGGACCAAGAGGTAGACTACTCACACATCCACACCATATCAGTCGGACCCTGTAAGCTATGAGACCCATTCTGTCCCCAAGTCCTCCTATCCCCTGCATTATCAGAGGAACTCTGAAGCACTGACTGTGTCTACACAAAGAGGACCAAGAGAAGAACTCTGAAGCACAGCCTGTGACTGCACAGAGTGAACCAAGAGAGCAGACAAAGAAAGTGGACCAAGACAGCAGACCAAGAGAGACTTTAGTGGCTCCCTGTGAAACAGACAAGGACAGTACAGAGCAGACCAAGAACATACCCAAAGAATCATACAGCCACTACAAGGATTGAAACAAGAGGCAAAGACATGGCTGGCACCAATTGGAGGAAGAGGTGGTAGGCACCAATGCAAGAATTCATTCAGCAACTATAAAAGCAACATGGTAACACCAGAACCCAGTGATCATAAAACAGGAACACTTAATCATCCTAACCCAGAAGGAGCAGAAGAAAACAATTTAAAACGTAACTTTATGAGGATGATGGAGACCTTTAAAGAGGAAATGGAGAATTCCTTTAATGAAATGGATGAAAAGACAAACAAAAATTGGAAGACATCAATAAATCTCTCAAAACAAAAACCCCCTGAAAAAAAAACAATCAAACAGGTGATGCTAATAATTAAAACAGTTCAAGACTTGAAGACTGAAATAGAGAATAAAGAGAACATTAACCAAGGGAATTCTGGGTATGGATAGTCTGAGGAAATGAATGGGAACTATAGGCAAGCATAACCAACAGAATACAAGAGATGGAAGAGAGAATCTCAGATGTTGAAGATACTATAGAGGAAATAGATTCATGGGTCAAAGGACACGTTAAATTCAACAAATTCTTTTTTTAATTTTTTATTATTAATTTATTTATTTGTTTATAAAAATTTCCACTTACTACCCTGCTCCCCATACCTTCCCATTCCCCCACTCCCTCTCCTCCCCCCCACTCCCTCTCCTCATCCCTCTCCAGTCATAAGAGCAATCAGGGTTTCCTGCCCTGTGGGAAGTTCAAGTTCCTCCCCTCTCCCTCCAGGTCTAGGAAGGTGAGCATCCAAACAGACTAGGATCCCAGAAAGCCAGTACATGCAGACAAAACAAGATCCAGTGCCATTGTCAATGGCTTCTCAGTCAGCCCCCATGTCAGTCACATTTAGAGACTCCGGTTTGATCACATGCTCGTTCAGTCCCAGTCCAGCTGGCCTTGGTGAGCTCTCATTCGATCAGTCCCCTTGTATCCGAGGGTGAACGCCCCCCATACGGTCCTGATTTCCTTTTTCACATTCTCTCTCCTTCTGCTCCTCATTTGGACCTTGGGGGCTCAGTCCAGTGCTCCAATGTGGGTCTCCATCTCTATCTCTATCTATCATCAGATGAGGGTTTCCTCTAGTCCTGCCTTTCTTGCTCACGTTCTCCCTCCATCTGCTTCTCATTTGGACCTAGGGAGTTAAGTCCAGTGTTCCAATGTGTGTCTCTGACTCTATATCCATCTATCGCCAGATGAAGGTTCTATGGTGATATAGAAAATATTCATCAGTATGGTTATGGGCCAAGGCCAGTTCAGGCACTTTCTCCTCTGCTGCTCAGGAAACAATCTGGGGACCTCTCCTTGGGCCTGGGAACCCTTCCAGAATCAAGACTCTTGCAATCCCTAAAATGGCTCCCTTAGTTGAGATATATACTTCCCTAGTCCCATATCCATCCTTCCTCCCCCCCATCCCATTCCCCCAAGCTATCACCAATCCTCCCCTTCTCCCTTCTCTCTAACCATCTCCCCTTACTTCTACACCCCCACCCCACCCCCATGCACCCAAGTTTGCCTAGCAATCGTGTCTACTTCCAATATCCAGGAGGATAGCTATATGAATTTCTTCATGTTCACCTTCTTATTTAGCTTTTCTAGGATCACGAACTATAGGCTCAAAGACCTTTAACTATGGCTAGAATCCACTTATGAGTGAGTACATACCATATTCCTCTTTTTGGGTCTGGGTTACCTCACTCAGTAAAGTGTTTTCTATTTCCATCCATTTGCATGCAAAATTCAAGATGTCATTGTTTTTTACTGCTGAGTAAAACTCTAATGTGTATATGTTCCACACCTTTTTTAACCATTCTTCTATTGAGGGGCACCTAAGTTCTGGTTATTACAAATAGTGCTGCTATGAACATAGTTGAACAAATGCTTTTGTAGTATGATCGGGCATCTCTTGGGTATATTCCCAAGAGTGGAATTGCTGGGTCCTGAGAGAGGTTGACTCCCAGTTTCCTGAGAAACCGCCACACTGATTTCCACAGTGGCTGCAAAAGTTTGCATTCCCACCAACAATGGATGAGTGATCCCCTCATTCCACATCCTTCCCAGCATAGGCTATCATTGGTGTTTTTGAGTTTAGCTATTCTGACTGGTGTAAAATGGTATCTCATATTTGTTTTGATTTGCATTTCCCTGATCGCTAAGGAGGTTGAGCATGACCTTAAGTGCCTTTTGGCCATTCGAAGTTCATCTGTTGTGAATTCTCTGTTCAGTTCAGTACCCCATTTTTTTTATTTGCGTTAAATAGAGTTTTAGTGTCTAGTTTCTTGAGTTCTTTGTATATTTTGGAGATCAGACCTTTGTCTGATGAGGGGTTGGTGAAGATCTTCTCCCAGTCGGAAGGTAGCCTTTTTGTCTTCCTGACAGTGTCCTTTGCTTTACAGAAGCTTCTCAGTTTCAGTAGGTCCCATTTATTCATTGATTCTCTTATTGTCTGTGCTACTGGGGTTTGGTTTAGGAAGTGGTCTCCTGTGCTTATATCTTGTATACTACTTCCCACTTTCTCTTCTATCAGGTTCAAAGTGGTCAGATTAATGTTGATGTCTCTTTAGTCCATTTGGACCTGAGTTTTGTGCATGGTGATAGATATGGATCTATTTTCATTCTTCTACAGGTTGACATCCAGTTATGCCAGCACCATTTGTTAAAGATGCTTTCCTTCTTCCATTGTATACCTTTAGCTTCCTTGTCGAAAATCAGGTAATTCAACAAATTCTTAACGAAAAACATCCAGGAAATCTGCAACACCATGAAAAGACTAAACATAAGAATAATCAGAATAGAAGAAGGAGAAGAAATCCAGCTCAAGGACATAGAAAATGTATTCAACAAAATCATAGAAGAAACCTTTTTCAACCTAAAGAAGGCTATCTTTATGGAAGTACAAGAAGCTTACAGAACACTAAATAGACTGGACGAAAAGAAAATTCCCTCACCATATAATAATCAAAATGCAAAACATAGAGAATAACAAAAAGAGTATTAAGAGTTGCAAAGCTAAAAGATCAAATAACATACAAAGGTAAACCTATCCGAATTACACCTGACTGACTTCTCTATGGAAACCACGAAAGCCAGAAGATCTTGGATAGATGTGCTGTAGACACTAAGAGACCATGGATGCAAGCCCAGACTACTATATCCGGAAAAGCTTTCAATCACTATCAATGGAGAAAGCAAGAAATTCCATGACAAATCCAGATTTAAACAATACTTATTCACAATACAGCCCTACAGAAAGTACTAGAAAGAAAACTCTTATGCAAGGAAGTTAACTCCACCCACAAAGGCACAGGTAACAGATAACCTCCACCAGCAAACCCCAAAGAAGGGAAATACACAAACACTACCACCAAAAATAACAGGAATTAACAATCACTGGTCATTATCTCTTAATATCAATGGATTCAATTCACATATAAAAATACACAGGCTAAGAGAATGGATATGACAGCAGGATGTATAGAGGAAACATACTTCAAACTCTAAGACAGACACTACCTCAGAGAAAAGGGTTGGGAAAAGATTTTCCAATCAAATGAACCTAAGAAATAAGGAGGTATAGCTATCCTAATACCTAACAAAAATAGATTTCAAACTAAAATCAATCAGAAGAGATGGAAAAGGGTTTTTATACTTATTTCAGAAACAATTCTTCAAGATGAAGACTCAATCCTGAACATCTATGACCAAATAAAAGAGCACCCATGTATGTTAAAGAAGCCTTACTAAAACTTAAATCTCCAATCAAAACCCAAACAGAAATAGTAGGAGACTTCAAAACCCCACTTTCCACAATGGACAGGTCAATCATACAGAAACTTAATAGAGAAATAATAGAACTAACAGATGTCATGACTCAAATGGACTTAACAGATATCTACAGAACGTTCTACCCAAACACAGAAGAATATACCTTCTTCTCAGCACCTCTTGAAATCATTTCTAAAATTGATCACATACTTGATAACAAAGCAAACCTTAACAGATTAAAAAAATTGGAATAATCGGATGGCCATGGTTTAAAGTTAGAATTTAACAACAACACTAATTGCAGAAAGCCTACAAAGTCATGGAAATTGAACAGTGCTCAATTGATCAACCACTGTGTCAAGGAAGAAATAAAGAAACTAAAACTTTTTAGAATTTAATGAAAACAAAGGCACAATGTACCCAAACCAATGGGACACTATGAAAGCAGTGATAAGAAGAAAATTCATAGGAATAAGTGCCTATGCAGAAAACTGTCCATTTCTTTTACATTTTCCAATTTTTGGAGTATAAGTTTTTGTAGTATGATCTAATGATTCTCTGGATTTTCTCAGTGTCTCTTGTTTTGTCCCCCTTTTCACTTCTGATTTTCTTAATTTGGATGTTCTCTCTTTGCCTTTTGATTAGTTTGCCTATCATGTTGATTTTTCTCAAAGAACCAGCTCTTTATTTTATTGATTCTTTGTAATGTTTCAATTGGACTGACTTCAGGCTTCAGTGTGATTATTTCCTTTCATCTACTCTTCCTGTGTCAGTGTACTTTTGTTCTTGAGCTTTCAGGTGTGCCCCCTGTATGCAAATGAAAAATAAGCTGAGATAGAAATCAGAAAAGCATCACCCTTCACAATAGTCACAAATAACATAAAATATCTTGGAGTAACACTAAACAAAGAAGTGAAAAGCCTATTCAAGAAGAATTTTAAGTCTTTGAAGAAAGAAATTGAAGAAGATAAAAGAAAGTGCAAACATCTCCCACATTCTTTGATAGGTAGGATCAACATAATGAAAATGGCAATCCTGCCAAAAGCAATCTATGGATGCAATGCAATACCCATCAAAATTCCAACACAATTTTTCAAGGCATTGAAAGACAATTATCAACTTCATATGAAAAAACAAAATACCCAGAATATCCATAACAATCCTGTACAATAAAGGAACTTCCAAAGGCATCACCATCACTGACATCAAGCTCTATTATAGAGATACGGTAATGAAAATGGTTAGTATTGGCATAAACACAGACAGGTTGACCAATGGAATTGAATCAAAGAACCTTGATATTGATCCTCACAACTATGAACACCTGATTTTTGGCAAAGAAGCTAAAATTATATAATAGAAGAAAGCACCTTCAACCAATGGTGCTGACATAACTGGACGTCAACGTGCAGAAGAATGAAAATAGAACCATTTCTATCCCCATGCACAAAACACAGGTCCATATGGACTAAAGACCTCAATATAAATCTGACAATACTTAACCTGATAGAAGAGAAAGTGGGAAGCATCCTTCAGTGCATGGTCACAGGAGAGCACTTTCTAAATATAACACCAGTAGCACAGACACAGAGAACAATAATAAATAAAGGGGACCATCTGAAACTTCTGCAAAGCAAAGGACATAGTGAATATGACAAAAAGGCAGCCTACTGAATGGGAAAAGGTCTTCACCAACCTCACATCAGAGGGAGGACTGATATCCAAAATAAAGAAAGAACTCATGACGTTAGACATCAAAATTCCAAATAACCTAACAAAAAATTGAATACAAAACTAAACAGTGAATTCTCAACAGAAGAATTTCAAATGGCCAAAAGACACTTAAGGAAAGGTTCACCATCCTTAGCCATCAGGGAAATGCAAATGAAAATGACTCTGAGATACCATCTTACACTAGTAAGAATGGCTAAGGACAAAAACACCAATGACAGGTTATGCTGGAGAGATTGGAGTAAGGGGAACACTCCTCCATTGCTTGTAGGAATGCAAACTTATACAGCCACTCTGGAAATCAGTATGGTAGCTTCTCAAAGAAATAGGAATCAACCTACCTCAGGACCCAACAATACCACTCTTGGGCATATACCCAAAGGATGCTCAATCATACTACAAGGATATTTGTTCATCTAAATTCATTGCAGCATTATTTGTTATAGCCGTCACCTGGAATCAACCTAGATGCCCCTCAATCAAAGAATGAATAAAGACAATGTAGTATATTTACACAATGAAATACTACTTAGTGGAAAAAAATAATGACATCTTGAAATTTGCATGCAAATGTTTGGAAGTAGAAAAAAACATTCTGAGTGAGGTAACCCAGACTAAGAAAGATGAACACGGTATGTATTCACTCATAAGTGGATAGTAGATATAAAGCCTATAGTCTACAACCCTATAGAAGCTAAAAAACAAGGTGAACCCTAGGAAAAACATATATAGATCCCACTGGGAAGGGGAGATAGACAAAATCTCCTGAATAAATTGGGAGCATGGGGATTGGGGTAAGAAGGGAGGGTAGAAGGGGAAGAGGAAGGAAGGAGGAGAGAGGGGAGGAAAAATTGAGGGAATGGGATAGTCGAGCTGAAAGAAAGATAGAGATTGAGAGCAAGCAAAGAGATATTTTGAGTGAAGGGGCCATTATAGGGCTAACAAGAAACCTGACGCTAGAGAAATTGTCAGGAATCCACAAGGATGAACCCAGCTAAGACCCTAAATGAGAGTGGAAAGTGTGCCCGAACTGACCTTGCCCTGTAGTTAGATTGATGACTATCTTAAATGTCACCATACAACTGATAGAAACAGGCAGAAACCCTCAGTAGAGTACTGGGATGAGCTCCCAAAGTCCAGTTGAAGAGTGGAAGGAGTGAGAATATGGCAAAGCGGTCAAGACCTTGAAGGGGACACCCACTGAAACAGTTTACCCAAGCTAATGGGAGCTCACCAATTCTGGTTGGACAGGAAAGGAACCAGTATAGGACTAAACTAGACCCTCTGGATGTGGTTGAGATTTGTATGGCTGGAACAGACTGCAGAGACACTGACAGTGGCACCAGGATTTCTTCCTACTGCTTGTACTGGCTTTCTGGGAACCCCTTTTTTTTAGACGGATACCTTGCTCAGCCTAGATAGAGTAGGGAGGGCCTTTTATCTTCCCAAAAACAAAGTGCCTTACTCTCACTGAGTAGTGGATGTGGGTGGGGTGGGAGGGTTTGCGGAGGGAATGGGAGGAGGGGAGGTAGTGGAAACTAGGATTGTTATGTAAAATGAAAAAAGATAGTCATTTTCTTTTTTAAAAAATAAAATAAAAAATATTCTATGACTAATATGGAAGAGGAAACAAGACAATTTTCTGCGAGATTTTAATGACTTCCATGGCTTCCCTGATTCCTGAGGAAGAGCACTCACATTCTGATGAAATTCTACACAGTGTAGTTGATGTTTATTTGCATAAGAACGAAATAGTTGTATGCTGACTCCTATTGGGTTTCATCAGAGGAGTGGAATGAATAGAACAGATATCCTTTCTACAGTCTTGTTCTGCCCAGGGGTATATTTAATATCCCAGCTAACCAAAATTCTGAACAATATTTTTCAACTTTTAAAGGCTTTAGATGATGTTAATAAAACAAATAGTTTTGAAATACAAAAAAAAAAACCAAATTTCAGTGTAGTAAGTTATACCCAGAGCATTCCTCTCACTAAAATATAATTAATGTGTATAAAATTTATAATATTACTCAGAACAAAAAGACTTTTATACTGCTAAAATATAGACCATTTCCACTATTTTTCTCATTTCAATTTTGTCTGCTTTTTTATTTCTGCTTTGCTACTCTTAGACCATCTTCTGTGGCTGTAACTGAATATTACAGATTACACAATTTACCAAGAATAAAGATTTATTGCACTCACGGGGTTAAAGAATGAGAAATTTGGGACAAGGTGGCTAAATCTGTTCAGCTCTTTTCTGAACAAAGTATAGTTCAAAGTTGCCAAAGGCATCACATAGTAAGACAGGATGTTAGAGTTTAGTTAAACCCTGCTCACCTTGGTAAAAAGCCACAGTTCCATTAGATTAGAGCCTAATTATTATAGCCTCGTTTAACCTTAGTTACCTTACAAAACACCTATACTCAAATACTATAGTTGTGTACACTGCTACCTTATTAGTAATCCACAGTAATAATTAAATTTCTACATGTGTTTTGATGAGTGCACTCAAAACATGACAGATGGTGTGCATTAGACGAACATGAACTCCTATGACACTAGCACATGCACATTCCCGAGAAATGTTCCAATAAACACCCAATTCATTTGTGATTTGCATTTTCATTAAAGTGTTGCCTGTCTCAAGAAAAGTATCTGTCTCAATGTCTAAGGAAATTTAGGCTCTTGTGTGAGCAAACCTTGAAACATACAAAAGTTTTCTAATGCAACTTTCTGAATCTCAAACTAGGTCACCCCAAAACCACAAATTTATTCTCTCAGAGCTCCAGAGGCTAGAAGTCTGAAATCACAGTGTCAGTCGAAAATGGTTCCTTTGCAGAGCCCAGAGGGAAATTTTGGTGCAGACTTCTTGGCTAGTGCCTGGTGATGTCCAAACTCCTTGGCACTCCTTGGTTTCTGCATGCCTCATTTTAGTTGCTGTCTTCATTTTGACACGTGGTTCTGTTCTCCTTAGATGTCAGTGTCTCTTCCATCCAGATAAGAATATAGTCATATGGCTGTCATCAATTATTTCTTTAACTTGTCTATTTCCAGTGATGTCTGAAGTACAGTGAATTAGAGTTCAGCCTGTCTTTGGGGTGGGGGCAATGAAGCACAATCCAACCCTTCATAGACTCTTATTTGTCATTTGTTCATCTTGTTCTGCCTTGAAATTCTGGAGTTTCTTCCATTCCACATTTGGTGAAGAGAAAGCAGAGGGGAAAGGAAAATATATAAGAGACATTTGATGGATGAAAATATTTTGTTCTATGTTTTATTTAATATTAATTGAGCTAGAAATCATTATTTCAAAACTGTTGTCATTGTTATCATATCTTGTAATGAAATGATTGTTTCTCTTGTTCCAATCACAGAAATGAAGGCCATGAGTTTCACCCATGCAGTTTCCTAATCCATGTTATAAAGCATGGCTCCTTTTTACTATATTTTCTGTGCTTTTTAAATTCTCAGCTTCATCCTTTAGCACTATTATAATTCTTGTTCTTTTCAAGTTATTGAAGGCAGCAAGTACAGTGACTCTTTAAAGCGACTTTTCTGGATATTATTACCTTCAAAGTCTGATTTATCTTCCTTTAAATGATGTTTCCTACTTCATTTTGATGTGATTTGTTCCTATATTGCACTCCTAACCAATAAATCTCAAAGCTCATCAGTGAGAGACCTGTTTAATTGATGGGATACATTTGAAACTGAATTCCTAATAGTTACATAGGTTTAAGTTAAAAGGAGGACATGTTTGGTTTGTTGTTCTTGGTTTTTCTAAATACAGAACATGGATATTGATGTTTATACCCTTGTCTGCTTCAAGTTGTTTGGTATTGTATAATATGGTTTCAGTTTGACAAGCAGTAGGAAAATCCTATTTAGCATACAATTGTAAAGAAGAAAACCCTCTCCTGTAAGAATCAAGCCACTGTGGTGGCTACTTAATAAATATTAAGTAATAACAACAGTACTCATGGGGAAAATAGCACAAAATAGTCTCTTATTGTCGGACACAAAAAAAGCAATCACACATTTTAAAAGCCAAATGACTTGGAAAATATGCTATATTTTTAAGTTGTTAAATAAGCATTTATTCCATTTGCTGAAATTCCCCTTTTAAGTTGTAAAGAATATTGTATTTAGAAAGCTGCATTTTCCATTCCCAAGGTGACTGTACTGTGCCAATTCCACAACTATGCATTCCATTTCTAAGATTCCTGATCACTAGTTCATGCCTTCAGAAAATTTGTATAGTGTAGCTTGCCTTAGAGCTGTTTTTATTCTCTTTTTCTCTCTTCATGCTCACCTGCTCTCGTTTACCCTCAAAATATGGCCTTTGGTAGCAATACCATAATTCTATTATATCAAACCAGTGTTTCTCCTGTACCAGCAATTGCACCTTCACCTGAGAAGTTAAAATGTAAGTTCCCAGGCTCAGTCGTAGAAATATTGTATTAGTAAGGGTTCTCTGGAGGAAGAGAATGGACAGAATAAATATAGATTACAAATAGGAATTACTAGATTGATTTACTTGATATAACCTGGGTAATTTAGCAGTAGGTATTGGCATATCAGAAAGCCAGAGAACCTCCTATTCCACAAAGAGAGATTTCTCAACACTTTTGATCTAGAAGGTTCAGCCTGGAGGATTCATGGAGAGCATAATGTCTGAATCCTAACAGTGGTAGTATCAAGAATTTAAAGATATTTAGGCTGTTCCCAGGTTCTGACTATTATGAATAATGCTGCTATAAACACAGTTGAGCAAATATCCCTTTGGAATGAGTGTTCATCCTTTGGGTATATGCCCAAGAGTGGTATTGCTGGATCCTTAGGTGGATTGATGTTGACAGAATTTTCTGACCTGTCCAGTTCCCGCAGGCATTAAGTCCCAAAGAAATCACACAGATATTTACATTAACTATAACGTGATTGGCCCATTAGCTCAGGCTTTTTATTAACTCTTATAAATTATATTAGCCCATTATTCTTGTCTATGTTAGCAAGATATAGACGTGGTTTGGTACATTTTTCAGTGAGGCAATTACATCTTGCTTGCTCTGTGTAGGTCAGGACAGCAGACCAAGCTTTCCTTTTCCCAGAATTCTCCTGTTCTCATTTCCTGCCTCTACTTCCGGTCTGGTTGTCCCACCTATAGTACCTACCTGGCTACTGACAAATCAGCATTTTATTAAAATACAATTGACAGGCTACAAACCAGGCTTGGGAGAAAAAGAAAAAGAAAGAAAAGAGTAGTTGGGTTGGTGGCAGAAGCAGATGGACTCTGATTTCAAGGTATAGTAGCATACACCTTTAATAGCAGCACTTGGGGGGCAGAGGCAGACAGATCTCTTTGAATTCAAGGTGTGGTGGCACACAGCTTTAATATCAGCACTTGGGAGGCAGAGGCAGCTCTCTGTGAGTTCAAGAAGAGCCTGGTCTACAGAGGGAGTTCCAGCATAGCCAAAGATACACACAAAACCTATCTCAAAAAGACAAAAATTAAAAGTAAAAATTAAAAAAATAGAGCTTAAAATAAAGCCAGGTAAATTTGAAAAATACACAGTCTGGATACTGTATGCTATTGTGTTCTCTTGGAATTGTTTGAAGGCTGAGGAAGGAGCAACAGCTGCTAAAAGATGTTTATAAATGCTGCTAAATTATTCCAAGAAAGGTATTTTGAAAATACCTTGACTTCAAAATTTAAGTCAAAAGGTATGTTACTTTGGAGAAGAGGATTTGCTTTTCTTTCCCCAGGAAATGAGAGGCTGTGGATTCATTTTGCTTTAAGAAAAATCAGGTTTGATCAAGGAAGACTACCTGAGAAATCTCCAGTAGGAACAAATGGTCCAGATGTCTGAGTTCTATATCCAGAACAGATTCAAGATGCTGGCAGAGATGATCAAGTCTCACAGGATACTCCAGTCAGGATTTGATCATAATTTTAAATTTTCTTTAGGACCACATAAGATTATCAGTGCCCCCAAGCAGCAGGTAGTATCCTGGAAAACTATGCCCATATTCCCAAAAAATGGAATATGGATATTTTCCTTTGTTTAGAATGTTGGTTACAAGTTGTTATGTCTAATGGTCAGGAAACAAGCTAAACAAAGCATATTAGAGTCAGAGTTCTCGTTTTATGTCTTTTTTAAAGAAGGGAAAGTGGTGTGGGACAATGGTCTGTATTCTGTCAATTATATTTTAAATAAATGCTGATTGGCCAGTAGCCAGGCAGGAAGTAGAGGTGGGTCAATGAGAACAGGAGAATTCTGGGAAGAAGGAAGTCCTAGTTGGCAGTCCTGACCCAGCCACAAAAGAAGCAAGATGTGATTGCCTCGCTGAATAAGGTACCGAGCCATGTGATTAACATAGACAAGAAAAATGGGCTAATGTAAGTTATAAGAGTTAATAAGATGCCTGAGCTAATGGGACAATCAGTTTATAGTTTACAGTTTATACTTAATCACTGTGTGATTTCTTTGGGACTTAATGACTGCGGGAACCAGGCAGGACAGAAAATTCAGCCAACACATTGATTCCCAATTTTCTACAAAACCTCCCTACTGATTTCCAAAGTAGCCACACAAGCTTGCATTCCTACCAGCAATAGAAGTATGTTCCCCCTTTCTCCACATCCTGTTAAGCATAAGCTGTCATTGGTGTTTTTGTTCTTAGCCATTCTGACTGGTACAAGATGGTATCTCAGAGTTGTTTTGGTTTGCATTTCCCTTTTGGCAAAGGATGTTGAACAATTCCTTAAATGTCTTTCGACCATTTGCAATTCTTCTTTTGAGAATTCCCTGTTTAAATCTGTATCAATTTTTGATTGGATTATTTGGTAATTTGATGTCTCATTTCTTGAGTTCCTTATATATTTTGGAGATCAGACCTCTGTCCAATGTGGGGTTAATGAATATCTTTTCTCATTCAGTAGGCTGCTGTTTTGTTTTAGTGACTGTGTCCTTTGCTTTGCAGAAGCTTCACAATTTCAGGAGTTCCTATTTATTAATTGTTGCTTTCAGTGTTTGTGCTACTGGTGTTTTAGTTAGGAAGCGTTCTTCTGTGCCCATGTGTTTAGAACTACTTCCCATTTTTCTATCAGTTTCAGTGTAACTGGATTTATATTAAGGTCTTTGATCAATTTGGACTTCTGTTTTGTGCATGAGAATAGATATGGATTTATTTGCATTCTTTTACAGGTTGACATCCAGTTGTAACAGGACCATTTGTTAAAAATGCTTTTTTTAATCCAGTGTTTAATTTAGAAAATATGGTATATTTACGCAATGGAATACTACTCAGCAGTAAAAATAATAACATATTGAAATTTGCATGCAAATTGATGGAACTAGAAAAAAACATCCTGAGTGAGATAACTCAGACCCAGATAGACAAACATGGTACATACTCACTCATAAGTAGATACTAGATGTAAAGCAAAGAATAACTAGCCTGTAGTTCACTATCCTAGAGAAGCTAGGTAACAAGGAGAGCACTAAGAGAGACATAAATTGATTCCCATGGGAAGGGGAAACTGACAAGTCCTCCTGAGAAAATTAGGAGGGTGGGGTGAAGAGAGGGTGAAAAAAAGGGAGGAATAGCCTAGATATATGGGGAGGGCCCTGGTCTTGCTGGAAAGTGGAGTGTCAGACTTTGTTTAGTCTCCCTGGGAAGCCATAATCTTTCTGAGGAGTAGATGGGGAGGTAAAGTGGGGGTAAGGCAGAGAAAGTGGAGGAAGGCAAGGGAGGAGGAAAATGAATAGTTATTTAAAATGAGGAAATAGTGTATTTAAAAACACAATAAAAAAGAAAAAAAATAAAAGGCATAATTAGTTCTCAAAGGTGAATTCATCTCTTATAAAAGAGAGATATTTTTACTATTCACCCTTTCTGCTCATGAAAGGATCGAGAGCATTTAATCTATGAGGAACGTAAGATGTTGAATCTATAGCAATTTTATAGCCTTCTTATAATCAAAATTGTGCACAATACAGTTTTTTTATTGACAAATTGCACAGGTAGTTTACTGTAACAGTCAAAATGGACTAAAGCAAGCAGAAAATATGTTACTGGCAAATGGATAATGTTAATTCAGCCATTATTGAAAGACTTACTATTATATATACTATTTATATTTCTCCCATCCCATACCAGCACCACAAATGTAGGTATTCATTCATTTGTTTGCTCATGTTAGATAAATACAGGACTGGGTTAAGATACAAAGGCAAGAAGCAATGGAGATGTGTCAAGTATTCTTAAATCTCAAGCAGTATATAATCATGTGATGTAAACAAACACAATTCATTCATGTCAAATCATAATAGCAAAATTGATATTTTAAGTAGTGTTTCTAAAGAGTGATTTTTTTTTGAAAGACATGACTTTTGACTCAGATTTGAAGAATTCGAACACTTCTCAGTATATATGGGTCACACAGAGTAAATAGCATGGGCAAACACACTAAAAGAGCTAGTTGTTAAACATGGATACAACACAACTTTCAAGTGGAAAAATTGATATATAAAACAAAGTGTTATTAAAACTGTGGGGGCCCACAGAAGTGGATCTGCTCCACCTTGACTGAAGGTCAGAGAGCTTAAGCCTACTCTTGCTCTTCCAAAGTTGTTGACAGGTCTGACTTATGTAGTGGCTACAAACAAGATATCTGGAACTCGAGTGTGGTTACTTGGTGTTTCGAATATTAAGATGAACTGAGGAGGTGGATACGCTCCATCTTGATCAAAAGTCAGAGAAGTCTATTCCTGCTTCTTTAAAGCTATGACAGGAGGTTTGACCCATGGAGTGGCTGCCTACAGGATACTTGATCTAAGGTGTAGTCACTGCTGTATCTCCTACCTAAAACAACAGAACACTTAACTCAGAATATAGTGGCTTGATGTTTCAAGTATTGCAATTAATGCAGTCTTCTGCCTTTTTCCGCCTTTGGGGGATTAGGGTATATAATTATTTGGAAAATAAATGAAGGCATATTCAGTATTCACTGATATGCCCCGTTGGTTCTATCCTCTGTCTCTGTATTTCTTTTATATCTCGTTACTCCTTTCTAATTTTTTCTAATACCCTGTAATATGTGAACCCCATTGATGCTGAACCCTGTCATACAACCAAAAACTTTATTTGTTTCAAAAACTAGTAGTAAGAAGATGAAGTTATCTGACAAAAAAAGAAAGGAATCATTAAAATAGCTTAGCAATATCAGATGAATCAGACCTGAAGGTAGAATTTGCAGAAAATATGTCAAGTAAATGTATATACCTCTGTCTCTGTTTTGCTCCAACACTCTTTCCTTAAAATACTTTTTTCCTCAGAAGGTACACACAGATATTAGATCTATGAAATGTCACCTATAAGCAGCACAAAATAGTAACGGAAAGCAAAACCTTTTTTTTTTCTCCATAGTGCAGAGGAACATCCTTCCTACTTTGGAGTCTTACCCCAAATGTATCTACACATTGTACTATAAAATGTAAGCATATTTCTGTTTTGGGGAGAGGACAAGAAGTCAGTTATCCAAAGAAAGAGACGGGGTAAAAGGAGAGAGGAAAAAAGAGAGGAAGAGCGGAGAGAGATGAAGAGCAGAAGGACATAGAAATTTAGAAGACAGAGACACAGAGACTCCAAAAGAAGGAAGACCAGAATACCAAGAAAGATAACTTTTATTGCCTTTTTTTTTGTTCTATGAAAGATAGTATCCCTTCCTTATCCTTGAAAATGGAGTTCAGAGTAATGGTGAGGTATGTACAATTAATACCACTAGGCTCAAACTCTATCTGTGATATCAAATGTGTGACTTTGGACAAAGTTTTGAAAACTCTTTATCTTTAAAATGAACATTAGCATAGTATGTGAAATCATTGATACTGATTGCCTTAACATCTAGAATGCATGTAAGCATTTTCATGCTGATTGAAACAGACTGTTACTTTTCTAATTTTATGTCTTTAACTCACAACAAGAGCTACTACTTTGAAAGGACAAAAGGACACGATTTGAGTATGATATAAAATTATTGTATATTTTGATAATGACTTCTAAGTGCAAAATTATAGTTGGTATGTGAGTGGTAGGTACACATGCATAAAGGATAAGAATAATATTTTACTGGCTTGGTATTATGTTTCTGATATTAAAATACCTAACCAACAGCAACTTAGAGATAAAGGAGTATATTTAATCTTACATGTTATTGAAGGGACCCATGTATTGTTGGCTGTTCCTCTCTGGATCCTGAATTAGGCACAGACTACATCAAAACACAAATTCCCAAACATGAAGTGATCCTTTAATAAGCAAGGCTAAAGGACAAGATTGCTGAATCTGAAACAGGCAGAAACAGCAGCAAATAGTTTTACAAGTGTTACTTTCAAGAGGAAAAAGGAGGAGGTCTGTGTTAGAATGAGCAAGGATGGGTGGGTAAGTTCTGATTGGGTATGTAAACTAGGGTAGTAAAATTGGATTTGGAATGCTGAACTTTGATGTTTTGATATTTGGACTTTGGTGATAGGCCTCATGAATGAACAAGGCATAAAAAAGTAGACAAATAAGGGAATACATGGCTTGGTGGGTAGCTTTAGGAACTGTGGAAGGCTATTTACTCTTTTTCTCTCTCCTGCTCAGCTAGCATTCTCATGTAGTTCAGATCCACTTGCCTAGAGGTATATTGTTCATGGTGGGCTGAGTCCTCCTACACCGATTACCAAATAAGAAAATGTCCACAAACAATTAACAACTTCTATATTAGGATTTCTATTGATATGAAAAGATACTATGACCACGGCAATTCATATAAAGAAAATCTTCAATTGAAGCAGTGGTTTCCAATTTCAGGGGTTTATTCCATTATCATCATGACAGGACATAATTCAGGCAGGCAGACATGGTGCAGGGAGAGGTAGCTTAGAATTATATATATATTGAAGGCAACAGGAAGTGGTCTATGACACTGGGTGTAGCTTGAGTATAAGAGACCTCAAAACCCACCTCCACAGTGACACACTTTCTCCAACAATGCAATACCCACTACAAAAATGTTGCACCTCCTAATAGTGCCAATGCCTTTGGGGACCATTTTTCTTCAAACCACCACACAAAACCACAAACTATCTGATTATATTAATTCTTCAATTGAAGTTCCTTCATTTTAGGTGACTCTAGTTGTTGTCAAGTTGATAATAAAATGCAACCAGTATAATCAATTGCTTGTCAATCAGATTGACACATAAACACGGCACTGTTAAGGTCCTTTTCCTTTTTAGTATGTCTCTAAGACCACTTGTTAATAATATAAAGTACAGTAGAATTTTAAAAGTCCCACAGTCTTTGAAAATTTTTATAATTTTAAAAGTCCAGTTCTTTACTGTAAACACACACACACACACACACACACACACACACACACACACAAAACAGGTTCTGCATGTTCTTATTTCAAGAAAGTAGAACCAGGGCATAGTTACAGTCTTATCAAAGTGAATCCCAAAACCCAACAATTTGAAAAGCTTAGTGTCCAGCCTATAGAACCCTCTCATGATCTGTGCTCCAAAAGGCTTGGACAGTCCTACTTCTCTGGTGCTGCCACCCACAGCATGTTCAACTTGCCTGTAGTCTCAGGTTGGCACCATTCAACACCCATGTCTGTCCTCGGTAGATATCCTGTAGTCCTGGCATCTGCAATATCCTTGGTTCTCCACTACAGTTAAGGCTGTACCTTCACCAATGGTCTATCCTGGCCTATCTTCAACAACTCTGGCTCTGACATGTGGTGCAAAACCTCAGTTTCTCTCCATGAAAATTTCAACCCTAAAGTCTTCACTGCAATTGATCCTGCACCTTCACCAATGGTTTTTCAAGGCTGTGATATAAGGACTTTCACCCTGTAACATGATACCGGGACTTAGGTAGTCTCCATAACCCCTTCAATCTTGCATCCCCTTTGCCTTCAAAGCCAGAACCACATGAGAGACTCTTACACATTTTCAAGTTAAATTGACAGCTTAAAATGCAGCCTTGCTTATCCTGAATCACAACTACTGTGTGCTGGCTATGAGGAAATATTTCCCATAAGATTTCACATCAGTTACACTTAATAATCACTGCTTATTTTTCAGCCTTAGTTAATCAGCATCCATTGTCCCAGTAAATCAAAGGTTTAGTATCCACAATGTCTCAAACCAAAATGTCAAACACATACACACACGAGAGAAAGAGAGAGAGAGAGAGAGAGAGAGAGAGAGAGAGAGAGAGAGAGAGAGAGAGAAAACCCTGTTATATCTTTACTTCCTTCAAAAATGCCAAAAGCCATTCCTCCATTGCCTGAATTTCGTTCAGCTTTCTTATCTTATCTTCCAAGGTCCCATAGAACATACAATTAAACCCTGACGACTCAACAGTTTTTCCAATTCAAAACTCCCAAATCTTTCCATGATCTTCCCAATAAACATGGTCAGGTTCATCACATCCACATTGACAACCTCACTCTTCTGTTACCAATTTCTGTTCTAGTTTGTTTTTCTGTTACTGTGATAAACATCATGACCAAAAGCAACTTGTAGGGAGAAATGGTTTATTTACTTCAGCTTGCAGGTCACTGCCCTTTCTCCAGAGAAGCTAAGGCAGGAACCCAGAACAGAAGCCATAGAGGAAGGGTACTTAGTGGATTGTTTTCTCTCTCTTGTTCAGCTAACTTCCCTTCTTTGTTTCTTAACTGACTTTCTAAATGATTAAATAAATGAATAGATAATAAAGAAATAAATAAGCCCCACTGTGCAGCCCTGGCTCTCCTAGGATTTGTTATGTAAACCAGGCTCAGCCAGCATTCTTATCTACCAATCCACATGCCTAGGGATTTAACACCTACAATAGACTAAGACCTCCAACATCAATTATAAAAATTTAAAAATTATCCCAAAGATATGCACACAGCATAATGCAATTAAGGTATTTCTTCAATTGGAGCTCTTTATCCCAGTTACTCTAGTTTGTATCATGTTGATGACAAAAAAAAATTCAAGATTTCACAGCCAGATGACTAAAGAAACATGATTTGTCACAGGAAAAGCAGCAGATATTTGGGTATACAAGTTCATTTTTGTGTTTATGTCATTCCAGTAAGTAAGCAAGTTGCAAATAGAAAGCTACTAAGTACCACAGTCAGCATAGGTTAAATTGTACTGCACTAACAACTACAAAATCTTGCTTGCAGAAAATCAACCTTCGTCTCAAACTGAAACATACTTTTTTCAAAAATCTCATGACAGGCAATACTGCTACATTAACTTTAATTTGTTTTTATTTATAAAAGTCACAAAAATGGATTTTTCAGGTAGACAAAAGTTTTATTAAAGGTGAAATATAGCAAGTTGTCATGTTACACTTAAAGAGAAAGAACCAAGGGATCTTATCAGGTGATATACTCATATACTCAGAAAATTGACACCATATGCACAAATTAGCTGGATGTTTCAATGACACATTATCTTGTTTCTCACGTGTCCTGAAACTGATAGGTAAAATATAAAAGACATTCTTGAACTTAACAAAACTTTTTCAAATATGCCACCCTGTCATTAGTACAGAAAGCGAAATGTCCACTAGAGCTTTCCTCTTTGACTGCGCAAGGATTCATTTCTAAACTCAAATAATGAATGTATTTCTTCACACTAGGCAAAAATCAAAGAGACCAAAGCAATTCTATATTTTAAAACTGCAATTTCACATATGTATAGCAAAGGATAGCTGTTTTCTGACAGTTGGAGAAGTTTTGAAATTATTATGAAACAAAGCTTTAAGAAAAGAGAAAATGTTTTCACTTTTAGTCTTTTGTTTCTGTATTTGCTGTTATTATACAAATCACTGCAGTAACTGAGAACAACAGTTAACAAGGTCACTAGCAAGCTCAAATACACACTTTGGGAATACCAAGTAACTTCTCTCCTCTGCAGAAAGTAGGAAGTGAAGGTTAAGAGGGGTGCAAAGGAGAGCAGCTGTTAAAATTAGACTCCCCACTTATATTACAATTGTTAATTTTACCACAACACAATTTCCTGACTATCGAAAGATTAATTGACTTTCTTTGAACAAGATTGCTTAAATTATGTATACATCTACTAAAAGTAGTAATAATGCTTCCATATATTTGGGAAATTATCATCTAACATGAATACATTTGATAAGATGTTTAATGGCTATAAAGATGTCAGTGCGTATTGAACCATCAGATAGGGAGAGCTAAATGGTATTCTTGCTTTCTTAAATCCTTTAAATCATTAAAGTAAAGCTTTTTAATCATGTTTTTCAACAGACAGACTTTAATAAACACAGCTGATAGTAGGTACTAACACGTTTTAAATGTTTTGGGCATTGCATGTACTTTATCGCAAAGGAATTTTTTCAAATTAATAATACAAAGCTTTCAACTTCATTTAATTTGGAATGTAGACAGAAATCCTGAGGGATAACATAGACACTAGAGCACTACACAGTCCTTTCTCCACCCTTCCAGCCAGGCAAACTTGCAAACTGTTTTGTGGCTCTTAGAGTTAATTGCTAAGCAGCATAGATGCCACTTAATTAGAGAAAACTAGGGGGAAGTAGTAATCTAGAAACCACAATTTGATTGGAGGGGAGAGCATCATTAATGGCCACAGTTCCATTTCTGCACATTATTAAGGCATGAGCATAGGAGTGGAAATGCTTCCAAAAGTCACCTTTGTGAACCCCATGAGAAAGGAAGCCCTTTCGATGTGATTTTTGTGAAGTTTAGCAGCATTTTAATCGCGTCCATCTTAAATAGTGTGTTAGTTGCAGAACCATGATTTTTCCTTTGGCTTTCTTTTATGTTGCATATGAGGATGTCTCCTGTGTATCCTCACTGTCTGTTTTCCAGCGTTTTCTTTCAAAATGTTGTTCAGTGGTAAAGAGCAAGCAATTTTCTTTGCCTGAAGGACTGCCTTTCTAGCCTGTATCAGTGCTAGTCTTCTGTTTTCCCATGCTGTACCACCCCATAATGTACTTGAAAGAAAGCGTCAAAATGCCCTTGCTGCCAGATTGCCTGTCTTGTCTAGCCAGAGGTAAGTTCTTTCCTCAAGATAAACTACAAAATAATAGTATGGTCACATTTAAATCTCAAGTTGTAGGGTGCAGGCATAAAAGCATATCAGATCGAGGCATTACACAAGATGCTGGAAATGTGTTAGATGCTATCTGGCATCCATCAAGTAGGCAAGATGCAGGCAGGTTGATGGGTCTTGGAATGAATAAGCAAATGAGGGCCTACCCTGAAGAGGTGAATAACTGTGCACAATCAGCACAATTCTTGAATGCAGCCAGCTCTCATCGACTGATGTCTGTACCAATGTTTCAATGTATGTTGGATAAAAACACTGTCAAGGCTGATCCTCTAAGGACACATCCTTTCAAAGTGCTGTTTGCCGATAAAAGTGTAGCTGTCAAATTCTACAATTTATTATGAGATTTTATAACATGAGAAACTTTAACAGATTAATAAAAAATACATGTGAGGAAGGGCAGCCAACACAGGTGAAACAAGTTTCTTTAATGCTGTTACAAGCTCATTTGAATACAAGTTCATTACCAGAAAAGTCAAAAGGCTCATTTCTACATTGTCAAGATGGTATCTGCTCACAAAGGGCATCAGATGGTAGGACAAGAAGAGGGCCGAAGGGTAAAGATGATGGACAGAAAATTGATGCCATTCGAAGAGGAAAGGAGTAAAAGTTGAAAGGTTAAACGGAAAGCCTGTTTTTGTTTATCTTGTAAAACCCTATGAGATGGTGGCCAGAACATAATTCAGTTTAACAGCATAAGACTGTAACAGCCTGACAAATAGGTCTGGGGTGAGAATTACTATTATTGTTCAGCTACTGCTTCAGAGAAATACATACAAATATGTATCAGAGGAATCCACATGATAGCCACTTGAAATCTAGCTAGGAGCAGCAAAATGATATTAAGCCCTCTGATCATTGACTTGTTGTTTTTAAGGTGTGGGAAACTTGTATTCTTGCTTTCAGTTGTGTGAGACACCCTAATTACTGACTGAGTCACAGTGATACCAATTTGACCCTGCTTAATCCAAACTGTCAGAGCCCTATTCCCTTGAGTCTTTGCTACTTCCACCTACTGAGCAAAGTACCTCAATAGCTTATGGAAACTCTGAGATTGACATTATAATTGTCTTGAGCAGCTTCTAGCACTCATTAATTTCTTCAATCCCAATGTATCCTCTGCTCCAGTGATGTCACCCGACCTTGGTTGAATCTGGTCATTTGTCACTGCCTCATTATAATGACTCCTCCCATCATCAGATAGACCTTGTTACTTCTAATTAGGGTCACCATATATTCTGCTTATCCTAAGACAATCTCAGATTAATTGTGTTGGCTCTACATAATTACTTTTAGTGCCCTTTTCCTCTCCAAAGGGCCATCTCTTATTGTAGGGCCTCTGTTCCCACAAGTTTACAATTCTTGATTAAAGATCCTGAAACAGAATATTTTCTAAGTTTCTTACAGTACTCATGCTTCTAGTAATAGCCTGTTAGTCTTTTCTTTTTGTTTATTTCAGAACATTTATTCGGCAACAATAGTATGTTTTAGAGTTATGACATAAAGTGAACAAAGCAAGATACTCAGTGTTTGCAGATTCCTGACATGTTACTCTAGGAGATTCAGGGACAATAAATCAGTATTCATAAGAATTTTCAGGGGCTTCAAAATTGTGATTATTTTAAAAATACTCCTAATACTCTTCAAACTCTATTATTAGGATAAGTAAAGTTTGTGTTTAAAGAGTGAAATACTGTTCTCTGGCTTCCGGCTCCGCTTCCGGCTTCTAGACTCCTTTCCTGTTCGCGCGGAGGGGCTGTTGTCTGGGATGGTAATCTGTTGTTTGAAGGTTTTTCTTGATGCTCAACTGCTAAGTTTGTGGGTTCAGAAACCATGACATTTATATGAAGTTTATAATAATATCAAGAAATTATTACTTGAGCCCAGTCTCCCTCCATGCTTCCCACCATGACCATAACGGACTAAAATCTCAGAACTTGGAGGAGTTCTATCCAGAGAGTGCTGAGGAGTTTCATCCAGAGAGGAGGAGATGGGCAGGCGCCAATGCAACAACTCCTCCAACAACCTGAAAGGCAACAAGACATCACCAGAATCCAGGGATAACGAAACTAGAAGAATTGAACACCCTACTCCAGAAGAAATAGAAGAAATCGACTCTAACAGATCGTTATGGAAATAATAGAGGAACTTAAACAGGAAGTGAAAATCTGCCCTAAAGAAATGGAAGATAAGTATAACAAAAAGATTGAGGAAATACGTAAAGAAATGGAAGAGAATTATACCAAAAAGTTTGAAGAAATGAGTAAATCTGTAAATGAAATTCTGGGAAACCAAGAAAAAACAATCAAATAGGTAATGGAAACAGTTCAAGATTTGAAAACTGAAATGGAGGCAATGAAGAAAACACAAAATGAGGGCCGGCTGGCTATGGAAAATCTAGGTAAACGAACAGAGACTTCAGAAGCAAGCATAATCAACAGAATACAAGAGAGAGAAGAAAGAATCTCAGACTCTGAAGACATCATAGAGAAAATAAACGCTCTGATCAAAGAAAACAGCAAATCCAACAAATTTTCATCACAAAACATTCAGGAAATGTGGGACACAATAAAAAAACCAAATCTAAGAATAATAGGGGTAGAAGAAGGAGAAGAATTGCAGATCAAAGGTCCAGAAAATATATTCAACAAAATTACATAAGAATACTTCCCCAACCTAAAGAACGATATCCCTATGAAGGTTCAAGAAGCATAGAGAACACCGAATAGACTGGATCAAAAAAAAAATCCCCTCGCCATATAATAATCAAAACACAAAACATACAGATTAAAGAAAGAATATTAAGAGCTGCAAAGGAAAAAGATCAAGTAACTTTTAAAGGTAAACATATCAGACTTATACCAGACTTCTCTATGGAAATGATGAAAGCCAGAAGGTCCTGGATAGAGGTACTGCAGAAACTAAGAGACCATGGGTGCAAGCCGAGACTACTACACCCAGCCAAGCTATCGTTCACTATCAATGGAGAAAACAAAATATTCCAGGATAAAAACAAATGTAAACAATACGTAGCTACAAATCCAGCCTTACAGAAAGTAATAGAAGGAAAATCGCAACACAAGGAATCCAACATTCCCAACACCAGCTACAATAACTCAGACATCGAGCGACCCTTCACAAGCACAACTCAAAGAAGGGAAACACATACACTCTACTACCCCCGCAAAATAACCGGAGTCAACAACCACTAGTCATTAATATCACTTAATATCAATGGACTCAATTCACCTATAAAAAGGCACAGACTTAAAGATTGGATACGAAAACAGGATCCAACATTCTGCTGTTTACAAGAAACACACCTCAACCATAAAGACAGACATCTATTCAGAGTACAGGGCTGGGAAAAGGTTTTCCAAGCAAACAGACCTAAGAAACAAGCATGTGTGGCTATTCGAATATCTAACAGAATTGATTTCAAACTAAAATCTATCAGAAGAGATAGAGATGGACATTTCATACTCATAACAGTAACAATTAATCAGGAGGAAGTCTCAATCCTGAATATCTATGCCCCTAATATAAAGGCACCCACTTATGAAAAAGAAACACTTCTAGAACTCAAGGCAGTCATCAAACCACACACACAAATAGTAGGAGACTTCAACACACCTCTCTCACCAATGGACAGATCAATCAGAGAGAAGCCCAACAGAGAAATAACAGAATTATTGGAGGTATTGAATCAAATGGACTTAACAGATATCTATAGAACATTCCACCCAAATAGGAAACAATATACCTTCTTCTCTACAGCCCACGGAACCTTCTCATAAATTGACCACATACTTGGTAACAAAGCAAACTTTCACAGATACAAAAAAAATATTAGTAACCACCTGTGTCTTGTCAGATCACCATGGATTAAAGTTAGAATTCAACAACAATGCTACCCCCAGGAAGCCAACAAACTCATGGAAGTTGAACTGTCAACTATTAAATCACCCTTGGGTCAAGGAAGAAATAAAGAAAGAAATTAAAGTCTTCCTTGAATTTAATGAAAATAAAGACACAGCATACTCAAACCTATGGGACACTATGAAAGCAGTGCTGAGAGGAAAGTTCATAGCACTAAGTGCCCAATTAAAGAAAATGGAGAAAGCACATATTGGAGACTTAACAGCACACTTGAAAGCTCTAGAAAAAAAAGAAGCTGATTCACCCAGGAGGAGTAGAAGATTGGAAATAATCAAAATGAGGGCTGAAATCAACAAAATAGAAACACAAAAAACAATCCAAAGAATTAATGAAACAAAAAGCTGGTTCTTGGAGAAAATCAACAAGATTGACAAACCCCTATCCAAACTAATCAAACGGCAGAGAGAGAACATGCAAATTAATAAGATCAGAAATGAAAAGGGGGACATAACCACAGACACAGAGGAAATTCAGAGAATCATTAGATCTTACTATGAAAATTTATATGCCACAAAGTTGGAAAATGTAAAAGAAATGGACAATTTTATTAGATAACTACCATATACCAAAGTTGAACCAAGACCAGGTGAACAATCTAAATAGACCTGTCAGTCGTGGAGAATTAGAAGCTGTTATCAAAAATCTCCCTACCAAAAAAAGTTCAGGATGAGATGGTTTCAATACAGAATTCTAGCAGAACTTCCAGGAAGAGCTAATACCTATACTCCTTAATGTATTTCACAATATAGAAACAGACAAAACATTGCCAAACTCTTTTTATGAAGCTACAGTTACCCTGATACCAAAACCATGCAAAGACACCAAGAAAGAACCAAGAAAGAGAATTACAGACCAATCTCACTCATGAACATTGACGCTAAAATACTCAATAAAATACTGGCTAACCGAATCCAAGAACACATTAGAAAAATTATCCATTATGATCAAGTGGACTTCATCCCAGAGATGCAGGGCTGGTTCAACATACGCAAATCTATCAATGTAATCCATCATATAAATAAACTGAAAGAAAAAAAACATATGATCATTTCACTGGATGTTGAAAAAGTATTTGACAAAATTCAACACACCTTCATGATAAGGGTATTGGAGAGATTGGGTATACGAGGATCACAGCTAAATATAACAAAAGCAATATATAGCAAGCCGACAGCTAACATCAAATTGAACAGAGAGAAACTCAAAGCCATTCCACTAAAATCAGGAACACAACAAGGCTGTCCACTCTCTCCATACCTCTTCAATATAGTGCTTGAAGTTCTAGCAATAGCAATAAGACAACATAAGGGAATCAAGGGGATTCGAATTGGAAGGATGAAGTTAAACTTTCGTTATTTGCAGACGATAAGATAGTATACATAAGCGACCCCAAAAACTCTACCAAAGAACTACTACAGCTGATAAACACCTTTAGTAATGTGGCAGGATACAAGATCAACTCCAAAAAATTGGTTGCCCTCCTATAAAGGATAAAGAAGCAGAGAGGGAAATCAGAGAAACATCACCTTTCACGATAGCCACAAACAGCATAAAATATCTTGGGGTAACTCTAACCAAGGAAGTGAAAGACCTATTTGACAAGAACTTTAAGTCTTTGAAAAAAGAAATTGAGGAGGATACCAGAAAATGGAAAGACCTCCCCTGTTCTTGGATTGGGAGAATCAACATAGTAAAAATGGCAATTCTACCAAAATCAATCTATAGATTCTATGCAATCCCCCATCAAAATCCCATCAAACTTCTTCACAGACCTTGAGAGAACAATAATCAAGTTTATATGGCAAAACAAAAAACCCAGCATAGCCAAAACAATGTTATACAATAAAGGAACTTCTGGAGGCATTACCATCCCTGACTTCAAACTCTATTACAGAGCGACAGTATTGTAAACAGCTTGGTATTGGCATAACAACAGATATGTCGACCTATGGAATCCAATAGAAGACCCGGGTATTAACCCACAAACCTATGAACACCTGATTTTTGACAAGGCATGTAAAGGTATACAATGGAAGAAGGAAAGCATCTTTAACAAATGGTGCTGGCATAACTGGATGTCAACCTGTAGAAGAATGAAAGTAGATCCATATCTATCACCATGCACAAAACTCAAGTCCAAATGGATTAAAGACCTCAACATTAATCTGACCACTTTGAACCAGATAGAAGAGAAAGTGGGAAGTAGTCTATAAGATATCGGCACAGGAGGCCACTTCCTAAGTAGAACCCCAGTAGCACAGACAATAAGAGAATCAATGAATAAATGGGACCTCCTGAAACTGAGAAGCTTCTGTAAAGCAAAGGACACTCTCAAGAAGACAAAAAGACTACCTTCTGACTAGGAGAAGATCTTCACCAAACCCTCATCAGACGAAGGTCTGATCTCCAAAGTATACAAAGACACTCAAGAAGGTAGATACTAAAACTCTAATTAACCCAATTAAAAAAATGGGGTACTGAACTGATCAGAGAATTCACAACAGATGAACTTCGAATGGCCAGAAGACACTTAAAGTCATGCTCAACATCCTTAGTGATCAGGGAAATGCAAATCAAAACCACTTTGAGATACCATCTTACACCTGTCAGAATAGCCAAACTCAAAAACACCAATGATAGCCTATGCTGGAGAGGATGTGGAGTGAGGGGAACACTCATCCATTGTTGGTGGGAATGCAAACTTGTGCAGCCACTGTGGAAATCAGTGTGGCGGTTTCTCAGGAAACTGGGAGTCAATCTCCCTCAGGACCCAGCAATTCCACTCTTGGGAATATACCCATGAGATGCCCTATCATACTACAAAAGTATTTGTTCAACTATGTTCATAGCTGCACTATTTGTAATAGCCAGAACCTGGAAACAACCTTGGTGCCCCTCAATAAAAGAATGGTTAAAGAAGGTGTGGAACATATATACATTAGAGTTTTACTCAGCAGTAAAAAACAATGTCATCTTTAATTTTGCATGCAAATGGATGGAAATCGAAAACGCTTTACTGAGTGAGGTAACCCAGACCCAAAAAGAGGAATATGGTATGTACTCACTCATAAGTGGATTCTAGCCATAGTTAAAGGTCTTTGAGCCTATAATTCGTGATCCTAGAGAAGCCAAATAAGAAGGTGAACCTGAAGAAAATCATATAGTTATCGTCCTGGATATAGGAAGTAGTCATGACTGCAAAGCACTTGGGTGCACGGGGTGGGGGGGTGTATAGGGGGTGGAAGTAAGGGGAGATGGTTAGAGAGAAGGGAGAGGGCGAGGATTGGGGATGGCTTGGGGGAATGAGATGGCAGGGAGGAAGGATGGATATGGGAGCAGGCAAGTATATATCTCAACTAAGGGAGCCATTTTAGGGTTGTAAAGAGACTTGTTTCTGGAGGGGTTCTCAGGCCCAAGGAGTGGTCCCTAGATTCTTCCCTGGGCAGCAGAGGAGAGGGTGCCTGAACTGGCCTTGCCCCATAACCATACTGATGAATATTTTCCATATCACCATAGAACCTTCATCTTTCGATGGATGGAGATAGAGACAGAGACACATATTGGAACACTGGACTTAACTCCCTAGATCCAAATGAGAAGCAGAAGGAGGGAAAACGTGAGCAAGATCGGCAGGACCATAGAGAACCTTCATCCGAAGATGAATGGCGATACAGACTGAGACCCACATTGGAGCACTGGACTGAGCCCCCAAGGTCCAAATGAGGAGCAGAAGGAGGGAGAACATGAAAAAGGAAATCAGGACCGCGAGAGGTGCGTTCACCCACTGATACAAGGGGACTGATCGAATGAGAGCTCACCAAGGCCAGCTGGACTGGGACTGAACGAGCATGTGATCAAACCGGATTCTCTGAATGTGACTGACATGGGGGCTGACTGAGAAGCCATTGACAATGGCACTGGGTCTTGTTTCTTCTGCATGTACTGGCTGTTTGGGATCCTAGTCTGTTTGGATGCTCACCTTCCTAGGCCTGGAGGGAGGGGGGAGGAACTTGAACTTCCCACAGGGCAGGAAACCCTGACTGCTCTTTGGACTGGAGAGGGAGGAGGGAGGGAGTGGGTGGGGGAGTGGGAGTGGGGGTAATGGGAGGGTATGGGGAGGAGGGGAGAAATTGGAAATTTTTATAAACAAACAAATAAAAAAAAAAAGAAAAAAAGAGTGAAATACTAAACTTGGTAGTTGTGGTGATTTGAATGATAAATGCCCTAGTTGGTGGTGCTGTTTAGGGGAGGTACAGTCTTGCAGGAGGAAGTATTTCACTTGGTCCCTAACTTTGTAAGTTTCTAGTCTGGCCCTTGCTCCAGTCTGTGGTCTCTACTTTATACACACAGTTAAGCATGTGACCTCTTAGCAAATCCTGCTCTTTTTGCCATGGTGGCAGCTTGCAGCTCAGTCTCCTATCATAATGGACTCTCATCCTTCTGGAACCCTAAGGGAAAATAAACTATTTTTTAGGTTGCTTTTGTTCATGATGTTTTATCAGAAGAAGAGAATAACTAATATAGTGGAACATTCAAAGAACTATACAACACAAGAATATTCAACAATGAAAAACATAATAATTTGAAATTAAGATTGCCTATTAAGGTAACAGCCTCTCAATGAATCACATATGGACACAGCACATTTAAAGACTTCTTTTGAATTGGTAATATGTTATGCCATGAGAAATCATTAAAATGATATACTATATATATGTCAGCTGTTTGTAAATTCCTCTTCTGGGCCCTCTTTCCTAAATGTTACATTATAGCCACACTTAACATTTGTTTACATATATAAATTATAGGCTGGGATCTGCATGACACTTTTTTCTGAGACTGGATGACCTTGCTCTTGTATTAGACATTCTACGTCCATCAATATTCTTGCAAGTGTTGTGCTTGATTTGCTCTTTCAGATTCTCCTACCCCATGTTATAGCAGAAAGACCATGTATCTGAGATCCTAGAAGATCTAGATTCAAATCCCACTACTGATTTTGTATTCTTAGAAAAGTAAGGTGTATGTTTTCTCATACAAAAAGAAAAACCTCTGTGCAGCAGGGAGATAGAGTGACTTAGCAACCAGTCAGTACTTCTTTAGTTCTGAGGAATGGAACAAAAAGAGTTTATTGCAATTCATAACAAAGGGACAACAGATTTAATAACCAGTACTCTACCACCTAAACTCTTAAGAAATAGACTGTGGGATTCTCAACTTGGGTAAAGTGCTTTTATGATTAATGTGGATTGCTTTATGTGCAATTTTCAGCATGCAATTTACATCATGTACAGAAGTACAGTCCAGATTAGCACTTGTGCAGTTCTGCCAGTGTAAGGTGAACTGCTACACTTATAATTACCGTTTTTGCAGTCTCTGTAATACAATTAGGAATCATGCAAATCATGATCATGCAACTAAGAGCAAACATTTTTGTTCAAAGTCTTGAGTTACCAGATGCCATGCTGCAGATCAATAGTGGCAGGTTCCAGCATTCTAAGGCTTGCAGTTTGAGATTACTGGACCATGTTTATAAAAATTCATAATGGGGAATGTTCTATTTTTCTGGTTTCTTATTAATGACCTTACCTCCACAAACATGACATAACTTGGATGATTGCTTGAGTGAATCAAACAAAATGTGAGAATAAAACCTGGAACTATCTCTAACTTGTCGGAGAGAATGAACCAATGAGCAAATGATTGTCCCTCTTTTGACTCTCTACTTCTAAAGCTGATAATTTAAAACAGGTTTTCAAGGTCTTGGGTCAGAAAGTATTTCACCTGGTGACATTTAACAACTTATTCAAAATTCCCACTGACAACTCCTCCTACCTGATAGTGAATAAATTCCTTACTCACTGAGTTATTCTCTAAGTGGGTAAAAGTGACCCCTATCTCTCCCCGCCTGGACTTCAATTCTTAGTCTAAGATAGAACCATAAATTACAATAAGCACCAGTATTATCTCCCTAGCAGACCAAAAGGAATCTTAAGAAAAAAGAGCTTTGGGGAGTTAACTGTTTCAGTTAGAACAGAGGTCAGTGAACTTATTCTGTAAAAGGCCAAATTATAAATATTTTAGGTTTCACAGTCCACACAAATGCTGTCAGAACTAATCATGCCAGCTGCTTTAGCACAAAATCAGAAAATGCGTAAGTATTGCATTCTAGTAAAATTTTATTTATGAAACTTTATATGGAAAGATCACATAATTTTCATTTTTAATGAAATAATATCATTTTGTCTTTTCATTTATTTATTTTGGTCATATAAAAATGAAGGAAGCTATCCTTCACCTATGGACTATGCAGAATCATTCAGTTTGCTGGATTATCCCCGCACTAGGTTTGTCAATTACTTTTCCTCATTTGTTTGTAATCAGCAGGAAAATAGGTTCAAATAAATTTAATCAAAACTGAATGCATTGTCTTATCTAAGCATTATGATCAGATTATAGCTTTAAATAATGTCACCAGACTTCTCTCTCAGTTTCTCACTCATCCTCTGCTCCATGAATACTTCATCCTCATGTCTAGATGGTATAAAGATGTCCATATTCACAGAAAGTTTTCTTCTAGCCTTTCAACTAATGAGAAAAGAGAATTACTATTCATTTTCCTAATAATGTTCAGCTGGTGAGATGGCTCAGCAGGCAAAGCACATGTCACCAAGCCTGACAACTTGAGTATAATCTCCAGAACCCACATGATGGAAAGAGGGTACAAATTGGTTCAACCAAATAACTCTCTGATGTCTGCATGTGTGCAACGGCATATGTGCATCACACAAGTTTGCCCACACATACATACACATACGAATACAAAACAAATAAGTGAAAAATAAAGTGTTTTGTATGTGCTGTATCAGTAGCATAGATGTATCTTTCCATATTGTTAGAATTTATTGTAGCAATAAATTCATATGATATGGCATTTTCAGTGTCAAAATATTAGCCAGATACTCCCACTTTCTTCATAGTCCTAGAAGCAACTACAGGTTCATTTATTTGGATCTTAATTATTCATATTAACCCTCAGACGACACATTAGTCATCACACTGTAAATATGTACACATATACATATATCTGTAAGTTGCAGCAAGGGTTTTAGAAGTACTAACAAGCAGGGAAGTAGATAGAAATACAAATTGAGTCTGTACTGATAGCATAACTAAGTGGGAGAAGAACCTGCAGAAGTTGTTGAATTCTAGATTTGGCTGTAAAGTCTGGCAGCGAGATCAGAATTGAGTCACAGTAATAAAGTAAAGAGAAATAAGGACCAGGTTGTGACAAATGAGTAAGTGGACAGATGTACTGTAGATCCAGATAGGAGAACAGAAGGACAAGCAATTTGAGTAGACTATATAGGTAACTGGGAACCAGCAGAGTTGAAAACCCTAAGACAAGAGGGAGTTCTCTGCTGGTCCCTTGAGGTACACATCAGATAGTAAGATGACAGGGTACTGAGGACATTCACTAACACAGTGCTATGTTTCTACCTCTTTTACTCAGTCCCAGTGAGAGCCTTATATCTTGTCCTTTGTCTAGTGTGTTCAATAAGTTTATGGGCCTTATTTTGTTATTAGACAAACAGACATTTTCTTCTATTTAGTCTCATTAATAAAAAATTAAAAATAATTCCAGGAAGCTCTGGAACAATTTAACTAAAGTTTGAGAGGGAAACATTAGGACAGGCAAGCAGAAAACCCAACAGCTACTGGGAGGAAAGGAGATGGAATGGAAGAAAAAGTCATAATTTTAGTTAAGTGTAGATATCAAAGAAACTGGGAGAAAACTCTGAGTGTCAGAAGAGCATGCTTAGGCCTTTGACCAGTGTGTAAAAGGGAGATAAAGAAAAGGAAAACACAAAACATGCTTAGTGCTGCGCTAAAGGCCTGAGTTCAGAGACCATTCCCTTCCATGCTCTTGCATCCCAGCACAAAAGATTTGCACATGGCTAAAAGTGGAAATCAAGACAGTTTTCTTAAGAAAGGGCAAGCACGTCCAAGGTAGGAAGTTGGCTAGTGAACTAAGAGTCCTAAAAGCATAGGGACCTGAGGTATATAGCCTTTTGTAAGATCTTTACACAGAACACACTTCTGTTTCTATTTTTTATTTTGTTTTCTTTGTCTCATGAATTCTGTTTGCTAAATGGGACACAGGTAAAGAAGGAATTCTGGTCTTTCTCTGCAAACTGGCTTCTTTCACATGTTCATCTTGATGTGTTAATCTCTATCATCTATTCTCCTGCCATTATTTTCATTGTTTTTATTTTAGTGCACCCACAAGCCCCTGCAGTCCTAATACACAGCACCACAATTTATAGGGTAGCACCATGTCTACTCCCAATAAAAGGTGGTTTGTCAATCTGTGATGTGTGCTTGATGCCAGGTGAATGGGTCCATTTACATGTCCAACGAGGGGTGAAGACCTCTTCCATTTTCCAAAAGGAGTAAAAATTAATTTGTAAAATGGAGTCTCTCAGAGCAAAATACAGTCTGAAAAATACACTGTTTTACACAGTGTAAGTGACGTAGAGCAACATACACCCAGTTCTTGATAGTTAATTAACATAATACAGTGGGTCTGATAATCAGTATTCTAAATTGGATCATATGTCAATCCCTATCTAGGAACTGTGATCAGACACATAACACCTTAGTTCCTGGGGATCCTCTGAGAAAACTCCCAACAAAACAATGTCAAATATTAATAATTTTACAAATATAACTTGAGATGCTGCTATCAAAGAATTGGAAAGAGGTAGAAGATAAAACTTCAGTAAAATTTAATGTGTGTTGTCTATAGCACAAAATATGTATGGGCTGGGCTGGAGAGATGGCTCAGTGGGTTAGAGCATTGCCTGCTCTTCCAAAGGTCCTGAGTTCAATTCCCAGCAACCACATGGTGGTTCACAACCATCTGTAATGAGGTCTGGTGCCCTCTTCTGGCCTTCAGGCATACACACAGACAGAACATTGCATACATAATAAATAAATAAATAAATATTTTCAAAAAATATGTATGGGCATTCAAATTATAAAACGGATGCCTCTCTTAAAAAGTGACATGAATAGCTTAAAAATTAAGCTAGTTCATTGGCATGGTGGAAGGTTGAACTTTCAGAAAAGGTCAGTGTGTGTGTGTGTGTGTGTACATGTGTGTGCATTTGTGTGTATTGAATAAGTAAGTTTAATGTGAAATGATTAAAAATAAACAAAGACTAACTTTGTTGGTACAGAACTGTATCATAATCATGTGAGAATTTGAGGATATAGTCACATACCTTCTCTGGACCTTTTGGGTTTGTTTTTGTTGTTGCTGTTATTGTTTAAAATGTTATTTAAAAATTAAAAAGAAAAAATATTCATAAGTCAAAGGTCATATCAAAGGAAGCCATATTCTCCTTGCAGAAATCGAGGTAGATGGTTACCAGGACATTTTCCAACTAGGCTGATCTCTGATTACAAGTATCTATCTCTTTTAGGTAGGCCTAATTCATAAAACCTGTGCCAAGAAATATATTACGTTTTCACAAAAATATTCAAATGCCTATGTCAATATTATTCCCTGTCTAGAAGAAAGGAAAATGTTTAAATACTTCTGTATGTCATTTTGGGGTCCTTAAATACCAGATGTGCATATTTTAGTGTACACACACATACACACCAACACACACATTTCCATGTCTATATAAACGATTAAATCCCTTTAGTGTTGCCCATACATACATGTGTCCAGGGCTAACAACTTGGGATTAATAACTATTAGGAAGATTGTCCCTGGAGAAAACTGACTTTCATTATCTCAGAAGTTATTGACCACCTGCAGTTGTTTGTGTAGATGTAGAGCCCTCTGGATTTTTTCTCACCTGTGCTGGCATGTCAACTTAAATCATCATACTTACCTTGTTCATTCAACCATGTTGTTGAGAGTTTATTGGTATCTTTTCCCAAGAGACGTTATCTAACAGCAGGCATCCTGATTCTTAGGCTCTTGTAATCTTCCATCTCTTATGTGATGGTTCTTGAACCTTAGATGTGATGGTTGCATTGCTGATGGATCAGCTGGGGTTCCGCACCACATGGACACTTATTCTCTGCATTTTAACAAGTTATGGAGTGCTGCAGTAGTCTCATTCTCAGAGTCAAGAATAATATATTCTTCGATTCTGATCCTCAGAATTTATTTGCCATAGTAGCTCATATACTTGTAAATACAATCCTGTGGATGTTCATTAAATTTGAAATTAGATGGAATTTCAGTGTCATCTTATTTCTATTAAGGCTCAGAGTTAAAGCAATTTTCAATGAGGTTATAGGCAATCTTGTATGGGCAAAAGGCACTTTAAGGCAATTGGAATTTCCAAAGTAACCTTGGGACAGAATAGCTCTGGAAAATGTGAGTGGCAGTGTTGTTTTCCTTTCTAACCAGATGCCGCATCATATTGCTGGAGAGGAAACTAGATAAGACCAAAGTCAATCCACCTCAGAGCAGCCATAAAATCTTTTCTTCCCCTTCATGATGAGTTCATGCCATAAACCTTGAGCAGAGAGGCCCAGTTGGTCTATTAAACAAAAGACATTTATTGGAAGATCTCAAATAGTACTTCAAAGAACTGAGGTTCTACCAGGAATCAGAATGTGTTCTGTTAAGTAGGGATCATGTACAGATTTTTATAGTTTTTCTAAAGGGAGAGTTCAAGGAAACTACATATTTTTATACAAGGTTTTGAATAGAGGTGTGTGGTTGGCTCCTCTCTTTTCTGTGATTCCTGCTGCTCTGTTTCCATTTAACAAACCATACATATTTTCTTTCTGAGGACAAAAACTGGAAAATAACTAATAGATCACAAATTTCTTTCTATAGCCCACTGATTCATTACAAAGAAGCTGAACATGCATCATTGCTTAAGGAAAGCTAAGCTTACATAACCCTCAGGATTCTCCTTTCTCGGGAAAATAACTTTGATTTGGGGTATCAGAAAGTTTCTAGAATGATCACCACAGCAGGAGATGAAGTCTGGATCACAACATGTAGTCACTGCTGTCAAATCATATAGCCTGCTAAATAGTGTTACCTCTTCTGGGAGATCTATAAAACATCTTGTAAATGTTTCGACTCTCAAATGATTTTAATTCTTTGAGTCTTTCACATTACTCTTCATGGTGGACTAAACTTAACTCTTTACAGTGAGTCATCTTTAGTTATCTTTTTTCTTACTTGTCTTAGATATGGAGTCAGTAATGCACAGTTATCTAGTAGAATTTCTCAGGGACTGAGCTGTCCTCTTGTTTTAAGTGTTTTTACTTCAAATACACAAGGAGAAATTCAGGAGTTGGGGTGCTATATAATCCTTCAAGGATGCTCTGCTTTGCATTTAGATGGTTATACTTGAGAATATACTTTGGCTGCCAAAGAATATTCTCCCATAAACAATGCCCAAAAAACAGTTTAATAATTAAAGCACTAAATATTAAATAAATAGATGAATATGTATGAAAGATATAAATATATAAACATGACTTAATAATTAATTCCTAGTATTTTTCTGTTGGCTTCTCCCTAGTGCAACTCAATCAGAGGCAATTGTTATATCTGAATCAGAACTTATATATCAAAAAGGACTCTTTTCTTGCAGAGTCTAAAAATTACCCTAGATGTGTTTATGCCCCCTTCGGTTGTCTCCAGTCCTGATGCATAGTAAATTGTGACAAAAGATGAGCTGGTAACTCTTCTTGTATGATGAAGCTTCACAGAACTGAGACGGTTCTAAATGTCTCACTCTAGGTCTTTAAGCTAGTATTATATAAAGAAAAGAATGGTTTCAAGGCCAGGTTCCTCTGATTGCAAAGCTAACCCTCTCAAATGTTCTGTACCCATCCCATGGAATGTGTCTCTAATTTCCTAATTGTACAGGGTAGGATCAATATTAATTTTAAAACACAATAATTCTAATCTCTCACAAGACAGAAACATTATCATTTAAGTTGCCATTTTGATATCTGTGTTTGGAATTCTTTTCACCGAGCCATAGCAAACCAAACTGACACTGGTCTTTTACATAACTCTAACCTAGATGTTCTCATTGGTATGGGCATTGTCATGATATGCATTTCTTTAATTTCAAAAGGATCAGACACATTAGCATCCAAGCAGTCACAAAAAAATATGGGATGTTTCCAAAGGACGAAGAAGTCATAATGCTGAAATAATTACATGCAGTTTAAAAAGTAGTGCTTGCAGTAACATGTGCAATAGTAATTAGAATATGATAAGGCACTGGCAAAAGAAAACATATTTTCTTTGGATACTTTCTGAAAGGTGGCAAGGAAAGCAAAGAAACAAGCTACCATGATTTTTTCTATTATAGGAAATATACATTCAAAGAATAACCAAAGTTGGATCATCCTTCACCAATACTGCAAGTGCCTAACTTTGGTTTACTTTTTAACCAGTATTTGGAGAATCTGGCTTATGACACTGAAGCTTCATTCCTACAAAACTGCTCTATGGGAAAAAAAATGGGTCAACCAAATGTGCATATTGCATTTCTTTTCCTGAAAATCATGTTGTAGAGTTCTATTAACCGTCACAGCAAACAAAATGACTATGATGACCGTTGTATAGTTTTCAGACATAAATGTAGTATTCAAATATGCAGACCCTGGTCATTTCTATTTCAAAAGTCTATGGAAATTGGGTCACAGTTATTGTGGGACTATTGTGAGTTTATATTTATATATTTACATATTTCCCCAAGAGAGAAGTGATTCAGAAGTGATGGGCATCCAGGCTTAAAATGTATCATTTACTTTCTGAAAATTATGGTAGCCATGACAGTTTTTTTGAGAAAACTAAACGTTATTCTTTGATAGTAATCTCCTGCTGCAATGGACCAGAAAGACTGAAGTAGGGACTTTTTGGAGGCTTTCTAGTCTAACCTTCTGGTATAACCACCGACAAAATGGAAGTGTGGGGTAAACTGCATAGATATTAAAACCACCTATATCTGGCTGGATAATCATAGTCAGAAAGGAAGCTTAATATAATATAATACATAATATAACAATTAGGTATCCAAAGCTTTCAGGCCCACAACTTTAGAGGAAAGAACTTCTGAGGCTGTTTTTTTTCTTACACTATTACTATCAGTTGAGGTGGAAATTAGACCACCTTTGCTTCCTAATAAGTTAGAACATGAACAAAAAATCCAAGGAAAATAAGAATGATGGATATGCAAAACAAATGAGCTTTCTGGTTTAATATTTTTGCACTTACGAGGAATTTATCCAACAATTGCTGTTATATGTTTTGATGTTGTAGTTGATGAACATTCATTTGTTTCCCATGGATTCACGGAGGACTTATTACAAACCAAGCACTATTCAAACTGTCCAGAATCCAATAATATCTATTAGGCTGTGGGGTTTGCTTTTATTTGTTTTCATATCCATGTTTCACACTATATGCTGTATGAGATTGCTAATATCTTACATTTTTAAGACAGTGTGTGTGTGTGTGTGTGTGTGTGTGTGTGTAGGACACAAATGTGAGGTCTAAAGCAAGATTGCAGAAATAGGTTCTCTCCTTCTACTGTGTGGGTTTCAGCAATTGAACTTGGGCCATTAGACATGTTGACAAGCTCCTTTAATAGCTAGGTTGTCTCACCAGCCCTCTGCAAATTTCTTTACATAGAACTACTTCTAGTGAGTATCCTTCAGACACCAAAACCTTGGAATGGAGAAAAACAGGCAATATAATACATTCTATTACTAATCTCTAAAATATTCATCAAGGTTATTAACTGATATTGTTATCACTAAAGATGAGTAACTATTGCTATTTTCAGCTGAACAATACTTCTCCTCTGTGATTAATTCATATGTTTAAAGACTCAATCTCTATGGCCATTTTTGTAGGACGAAACAATTTCCCAAATGTGCTAACTTGCCAGTCCCCACACTATGGAATGTTCTTTTTTCATTTTCCTTACCTGTTGGTCAAGTAAGAAAATAGGAGGGAAGAAGGCTTTCAGATATGCACAACAGTGGCCTGTTTGGTGGAGTATGGCATCATTGTAACATATCAGGGGGAATCTGTAGATGCATTAGTAAAGATGTGGTTCCAAAGTGGAACTCCATTAATATGTACAAATTTAATTTTAAAATATATGTCATCAGAAAAGTTTTAATCCTGAAAATTTTCAATTCAGGTAAAATGAATGATTAATGAACATTAGAATTCACTTAGTAATTGTTTGGGTTAAGGCTCCACCTCAGCCCCTGTCATCCCTGTATCCAAGGAGTCTGGAATGTTTGGGTGAAAAAGTTCCATTCCAAAACCCCTCCCCTGGGAGTTGTCACAGTCCAGACTCCGCCTCTGAGCAAGCCCACCAATTGGTGACCTTTCCCCAGAGAGGCTCGAGACTACTCCCACAGCCCATTTAAACTACCTCCCCAGAGAAGGAACATAGAAGAAGGTCTTTCCGTGTCCTCTTTTCCCCTCTCGGTGTTTTACCAGTCTTTCCTCTCTGGGGACTGGAAGGCCACCCAGGAGTACTGGCACCCATTAAACCTGGGCTTTTTCTAATTTGACTTGATTTTGTCTGATTTGGATTATTGCATTGGCAGAGAGGTTTGTTGGACCATAAACACTTTACAGAAATGTCTTGACAAAATCTTTATCAGCTAAGGTTCTACAGTCTAAGACCCTGTTGACACGCCATTTTGCTGGTTGGATTTACTAGAATGGCGGTAGGCAGAGAAATTATCTCTTCTTTTGACAACTATATTCACTTTTATCAATATTTTTATCTTCTAACATATAAATAACAGTGCTCGTCATCATGAATTCTTTTTACATTTCTGTGTCTGTGCATGCGTGTGTATGTGTACACGTGTGTGGAGGCCACAGGTTAGCCACTAGTTCCTCCTTCAAGAACCATCCACCCAAGGTTTGAGATAAAGCCTCTTTCACTGGGTCCTGAAACTGGCTGATCAGGATATTCTGCATTCTCAGCAGTGAAATACAAGGACCAGTTTTTTGCCTGGCTCTGGGTCTGGAGCTGAAATTCAAGGTCTCATGCTTGCATGGACAGCAATTTATTAGAATGAACTATCTTCCCTGCCCTCTTTTCCAATTCTTATCTAAAAGCCAATTCATAGAAAATTTATAATTGAGATGGTTTTTGGAAAATTTTCTGTTCACACAAGAAATTTGATGTCTCTAATTTAGGACTTAATTAAATACACTCTCTCTCTCTCTCTCTCTCTCTCTCACACACACACACACACACACACACACACACACACACACACACAATCAACTCTTTTTTAATGCTTAGTTTATCTGTTTTTCTGACAAGTTAGGAACTGTCTGCCAGACCAAGTGAAAGACCTAATGAAATCTGGAAATATGATACATACATAGTGATATATACTAAGGCATTTCCAGATCAAATGAATCTGCTGCTAAATGAACAAAATGCTAGGCTTTATCTCAGCATTGATTAACAGGGGGGGTTAGGAACAAAATGGATTTTTATCCACAGTGTAACTGTAAAAACTTTTTGAGTGTTTCTGTGGCAGAGTGCCATGATCAAAAACTAGGGTGTCCTAACAGCCCTATTAACTGATAATTGATTTTTCAAAGCTATGAACCACTCTGCAAGTCTCTCAATCCACCATTTCCCAGCAATTGGGAGAGGCAAGATACACTATGCACAGAAGCTTCCTGTGTTGAACATTATAGCCCAGTTTCAGAGTGAGATAACTGCTGGTGCTTGTAGCCTGACCTTCACAGTGGGAACGATAAATCAGAGAAAACCAAACTTGTGGTTAGGAAAAAATGTCTTCATACATTATCTCAGTCTCAGTTGGCTCTAATTCTAACCAGCTGTTTTCAAATATATTTTACTCACCCTTGGAAAAAATGATTGGTTAATGTAGTAAAGGACACACCACAAATTCATTCTGTTGTGATTGTAAATTCTTTCTTTCAACTTTAGACTATTTTCAGAATCTTAAAATTGAAAGTCAACACCAGTGTTATAGAGTTGTAAAAAAAAGAACTGACATAAAATCTATTTCAATGAAGGAATTTTAAGGGTAAAGACGTGATTGGGGGCTTTTTTGATGTTGTTGTTTGATGTATTGAGGTAATTCCAGTTTCATTGAATACCAAATTCACAGAAAGATTGTAAGGATAAGGCACTGGCAGAGGAGGTGGTATATAGTTGCACAAATTAAAGCATGGATTATTGAACTGCTTAAAATTAATGAAATAAAATGTTCTACTTCTGGTCCCATAAGTGGAAGTCTGACTGAATGTTTAAGCTTTGAAAACTTCATTTAAATACCATCTACATCGAGGTTTTTATGCAGATGACCTGGGACACTTTATCAGTACATTTGCCAATCACCATAAATTATCCAGAATACCAGGTACCAGAACAAATTAAAAGGGACAACTTTAATAACTTAATGATCCATTCATATGTCTAATTTTGATGACACATCATTATACAAGAAGTAAAAATGAGCTGCTTCATTGCAGATTGCATTTATACCTCTAAAATTCAAAAGCACCACCTTCAGTTTCTACACTCAAGTCATTAAAAGAGTTCTAAACATCAGGGAGACTGATTTTTGAATCAACTTATTCTATAACAGAAAATGAAAATCATCAGTAATCTCTACATTCTTTAAGTCCATTGATTTTGAAATGGTCAAACTATGTCTTTGCCACCTGTAAATCGGCCTTCAACAATTTTTTTATCAGATTGAAAGGCTTACATTTGCATTTCTATTGTTTCCTATTTTTACTTTAATAATGGACCATTTCAAAGGGTTCTTTTCTCCCATAACAATCCATTATGGATTTTCCTCCACAGTTTATTAAGATGCTTTTTGAATCTATTCATGTTTGGGGGTTGATCATTTATCATTCTAATTACTTTCATAGATTTACTATCTGCTTCTTGAAAAGATCTTCATTTGCTGTTAACTTACTCCTCTTCAGTCACAGTATTGCTACTTGGCTGGGGTTTTATGGAATTCACTGAAACAAGCCCAGATGCTCCAGCCCATGAATTGCGTGTTAAAACCTGTACTGTAGTCAGGTGTGGTAGGCTCAAAACACTGGTGACTGGAAATCTTAAGTTTAACTCCAGAATGCAGTACGGAATGAGATCTTATCTTCAAAATAAGACAGTCTCCCCACCCCCACCCACCAGAAAAGAGTAGCACAATCACATCTCTGTTCAGAGGATTTCATCTGAAGTAAACATAGCCTGAATAGAGTGAATTTTAGACACTTGTGCTTCTCAGATCGTTTTGTCTGTGTTTTGCACAAATGGGATTGGAAAACTGCTACATGGAGAAACGAGGAGACACTGTGATTATGAACAAAAAATCAGAACTTAGGTATTCAACCTAATGTGGAGAGCTTCCCATACATGGATTTCTAGGACTTTGTCTGAATCAGAGGGAATAGAAACTGCTGGGACCAGTCTATATTCTGAGGTGGTTGTGCCACACACCTGTACTCCGAACAATATGGACGGAGGTGAGGGTGAAGTAGGAAGATAGTGAGTTCAAAAACAGCATTGGCTATATGGAGAGGTCCCGTCTCAAAAAAGTAAAAAGGATAAAAAGGATGGAGGGAATAAATATAGATTCTGTTTCAATAATTCTGTGATAAAATCTGGACTTAAAACAAAAGAAAAACTTCTACATTAAATCTGTGAATGCCCATTTTTGGGAAACCAGTGATAAGAAGATACCCTTGGCTTCAACTAAAATACAGCAGGAGGGTGTGACGGTGTACTAGTTTTCAGGGCCAAGCATCAACTATGTTTTTATTTCTCCAATGCACAGAGTGCAATACCCTTCTTTGAGAATTGCTTTAAAAATGATTAGCATTATTATGCTTTAACTGTTCTCTCACAGAATGATTTAAGATATATAATATACAGCCTGACTTGTGTCTAGTCATTTTAGGAGTGGTCCCATTTTTTACAGAAGATTAATCTTTTGCAATGGAAGCCGCTTATAATACTATTCCTAGAGTTTTATTTTCATGAAATGCCTGTTTCAATTGAAGGCATGTAAATCAGCATATACTGTGCTCTAGCACAGTTGAATTATAAACCCATTAAGGACTCAAATTATGGACATGATGGCCAAGTGGTTCCACCATTCTATACCTCCAGCTGTTGCATTGCCAATGTATAACAGAACCATTTATGCATGATCTTGAGAAAGTAAAAAAAAATTAAAAAAATACCTTAAGAAACCTCAGACCCAAATAATTTAGATATTTTTAACTAATTGAATTGCATATTTCTATGCAATCTGTGTGCGTGCGTGCATATGTGTGCATACACATGCATGTGTGTATGTGTATGTGTGTGTGTATTTAAGAAGAACAGGAGGTACAAAAAGAAAGAGGAAGAGAAATTAAGAATGGAGCACTGTAACCCTGACTGCTCTTAAGGCTAGAGAGGGAGGGAGATATGGGGAGGGGGAGGGAAAAAGGAGGAGGGGAGGAGGTGGAAATTTTTAATAAATAAAAAAATAAAATAAAAAACAATAAAAAAGTAATAAAAATATTCTTCAAGCCAACATCCTGAATAGTAATTAGTGAAGAACAGCATAATTCATGGGTGAAATCAAGTTTTATTTAATTCAGTTAGGTACACATAATTGATGCTCTTAGATTTTTGTTTTTAAAAGGGTTATGATTACCAATTTGTTGATTTTTAATTTGTAATATCAGAGGGAAATATCATATTATAGAAACTGAAAATCCTGTTGGGGAAAAAATTCCCTTGACAGCCTAAGCTAAGAGGGTGTGATGCTGGGGCAAGGCATTTTGTTGTTGTTGTTACAAAAGAGAAAATTGTTCTTTCAGCTATAGCAGTAGTGCCTAACAGCAACTGCTTCCTGTGAAATTGTTCCAAGTGAATTTCCATAAAGAAAGGTTCTATTCTACCCAAACCCTGCTTATATTCCAACTCCATCTACATTCTACTCCAGGCATTCATGTGTTTCTCCCCCCAACAATTTGGCTATTTAATGCTTGCACAGGCCTATAATTGTGCTGATGTCATCTAGCCAATCAATCATAGAACTATTCATTAGGATATCTGCAATCAGAGCAGTGTCAAAGTGAACTCCATTCATTTTGCTACTAAATATCAAATGATGGTAAATTAAACTCTTATTGTAATGATGGTATTAAAATGAATGGGGTGCCATTATGTCTTTTCTCACAGTTATGCTATTTTTATTAGACAGCATAGTAACCATGAGTTTTACTGACATTAAGTTGGACATTTAGCAGAAAGGAAGGCAGGAGATTTATATCCACATATGAAAAAGCCTGTGTCTTGAGTTGATGGAGAATAAGTCACGAAACTGTATTTTAACAAAAATAAAAGTGTATGCAAAGTATTTTTCATACATACTGCCATCTATGACCCTGCATCAGTACTAAAAATATTTGAAGTAGGTATTCAGAGTACTCCAACAGAAGCACAAATCCAGAGAAACAACTCGCCAGTTCTAACAAAGACAAATTAGCCTATGTTTATGTATTTTCCTCCTGCAAAACAAAAGTTTGTTCTGATGACAAAATTAAGGTTAATGTAATATTTTATCATTGGAAAACTTTACCATAACCTTTCATAAATGGATCTCACATAAAAGGTCATTAGTGAAAAGTAGAAAATTAAATAGCATTTATAAGAATTATTGAGTGTTTCTCTTGTTTTTCAAGCAACTCTGTGTCAAATGTTAATTAAATAAATAAATAAAAAGGACAATTTAAAAGGAAGTGAAATTTATTCTTTGCAGTAATCCTTGCTTTGAATCACTTCCTGATATATCAAGAGCTCGAGTATTAGAATCATTAAAGACAGTTTAAAACAAATTTTCACAGCAAGGGGTATTAACATTTTAGCAAAATTTTAATGGGGGATTTTTACATGAGACAAAACTGAAGAGAAGGAATGTTTAAAGTTGAAACTATTAATTAAGCAGAACTTTGTTGCTTTTATGTTTCTTTCTTCTAGATTTTGCAATAAGGTCAAAATAACCCTCCACTTATCTCATTATATTTTCTTTCTTTTAGTGTCCCAGTTTCTGGGTATGATTTCACTATAGAACAGAAGAGAAGATTAGTTAAAGCATAGAGAATGCGTTCTTTATCAAAATACACTTGGGCAAGAGCCAAATTCCCAAACAGTGCTCTGAAAATCTTGTGTAAAAAAGGCTTTTCTCTTAAATATATTCTAAAGCATTCCCAGTACTTTGCACTGTGGCAATATGCCTGTAGTTCTGAGAGTGATTTATAAAGTGAATATATTCTAAGAATGCAGTTAGTAATATCATAAACTTATTTTGGGATAGATATTTGACCAATATTGAATTAACTCTAAATTTCAGACATGAGAGAGAAATTGTAATTCAATGAAGACAAATATAATTTCCATATTTTTCCTAATTAAATTTACTCATTATTAATTCTAAATGTTCATTCATTAAATGTAGTGACTAAATTATATTGTAATAACCTGTATTCTAAACATGAATGACCCAATATCAAAATTAACTATTTTATTAAGAGCTAATAAAAGTATATTTGATCTATATCTCTGAAAGCACCCTAAACTGGATGGATATATGTGTGTGTATGTGTGTGTATGTATGTATGTGTGCATATATATATATATATATATATATATATATATATATATATATATATTTAACAAAGATGAACATGTATCCTGAACAATAAACTAACATTGCTTAATGACATGGAGAAGCGAAGACATTGCTTCTAGCACAAAAAGACAGGTAACAAAGACTATACCATGGACTTATTCTAGGTTGTGGAACACTGTATTTAGCACTCACTCTCTCCAAGCCTCTGAGCTGGTCATATTTATCCTCAGTGCTTCTATTCCAGTCAAGGTGATTTCCAGTCAGTCCTTTCTTGGAATCATTTGTTCTTCATTCAAAGAGTATAAGAGAGTTCTTTGATAAGCAAAGTCTAAGTTGAGTGTTCATATCCTAGCTTCACTGTAGCTGAAGACCCTATTATCTTCCACTTTTCAAATTAGGTGTGTCAAATTAACATTGTCTCTAGTACTAAAAGATTCCCAAAGCATAGAAGAACATATTGTAGCAGTACTTTCCAAATGGAAACATTGTATCCTTTAGAGAGGATCCCTAAAACTCAAAAAGTAAACAACTCTCTAATCTCAGAAAGTTCGTGAAACAAAAATCACAATATTCTTCATCAATGATATATAAGCAGCAACAGCTACAGGGGACTTGAGATTTTCTGATTTGTCTGGAAGTCATGGAGAGATATCCAAGAAAATAGCGTTCTTGAGTGGGCACCCAGCCTGGGGTAAGGTTTTTAGTGCTGCTTCTGTCACCTGTGTCCCTGCACATAACCTTCACATATACTCCTATAAGTAACCCCTGTGGCTACACAGTCCCTGTAATGAGTGGTGAGGGATAGAACTAAGCATATCCATGTAAGGGTGGAACATACAGCAGGGTAATCCTGACATTCCTCCTCCTTATGTGGTATAGGATGCTGGGACTCCTTTTATAGTGGCAATTGCATGCATTTTGTGCTAGCATATGCGATCAAGTCTGAGATGTCTAAGAACAGAAGGTATTAGAGGGAGAAATCCCAGGAAAACCATCTATCTTTACTTGATATGTGGTAGCTAGTTTCTATAACAAATGGGGTAATCCTTGAGTACAGCAACATCTCCAAAATAGTGGATTGGTATGTTTAAAAAAAACATGGTGAAAATCCTTAAAATTATATATGTGACTTGTGATCTGGATAAGTGAAGAAGGATGCTACAAAGAAATCCTACACTAGCTCAGAATTGAGTATGATAAAGTTATTTATTTAGGAGAAGATTTACAGATCACAATCCTCTGCATAAATGGGGAACTGGAACTAAATTTTGCTGCTGGAAGAGAGATCTGATTCGCACTTCACATTGACATATATAGAAATTTGGGTCATGCCCAAGTGGTCAGGTAACTTAAAGGCTATAGGCTTTAGGAATGCCTACAACACCTCCATCTTTTGTTTAAATAAGAGAGTTTTAAGCCTAATACAAAATTATATACAATAGGTATAAAAATAAGAATTACAACCTGCATAAACAATATCAAGCAAGACATATGATAAATGTCTCAATAATTATCCTATCCTAAGGAGTTTAAGTCTTGAATTATGAATAACTTAGTCAAATCATAAAAGGAAAGTAACTATAACTATCTAGTCTTCAACCCCATCAAAGACCCGAGAAGTGAAATAATATTACTTGAGTAAGCAGGAAGTGCAATCAAGCAACTTCCAAAATGCGCAACAAATGACAGAGACAACTACCTACCTGTGCAATAACTCAAAGTCTAATTTGCAATGTCGGAGCAACCAGCTTTGGCTAAGGCCTAGAGTAACTGAACTCACAGATCATTCGCAGAGGCAGAAAATTTATCAAAGCCATCTTACCCTGTATTGGCAAAATTTGACAGTCTTCCTTCTTGTATCCTATTTGTCCTGTCCTGACATCATGGATTTTGTCAGTGGTCGATGCATGGGCAGTTCCTTGCCCAAAGGCCAGTTTTGCCTAGAAGAAAACAAATTCCAAGTGGAGTGTTTTCAGTGATCAACATTCTCTCGGGAATAGATTGGTGCTGCCAGGAACAATACTGTCTTATGTCAAAGAATCCTAAGCTATTTAAATGGCATATCCTACAGCTCCTTGAAGTGGATGAAGATTACCTATCTATGCAGAATACAATCTCTATGTATCTAAAGAACCTGATTAGTCTAACAGTAAATATGACAAACATGGATGACTACTGACCTATAATTCTTAATACCTATATAACTTAAAGACTAAGACTTCATATTAGAATATTAAACAATCTTTAAACAACTGTACCAAAAAATGAGGACAATGACCTCAAAATGTAAACAATGTATAAGTATCTTAATCAGAGGTAGAAATGTATTTTGCAATATAATAAAAATATCCTAAAATTGTATCAATACACGAAATGTCTTAAGCAGAGGGAGAAGCATACATGTATACAATATGACAAAATAACTTTGCCTAGGTATGCAAATATTGTAGACAAAATAGGAGCATATTCAATACAATATAAGTTTATATCAATATACAAGAATCTATACCAATGAAAATTGCTTATAAATAATAGCTCACAAGTGTTCACTCTATTACTCACTATTATTGTTATTGTAAGTAAGCTCGCACTAATCTATTATCCCATTCCATTTCCCATTTTATAAAGAGATCCCTGAGCTTACAGAATTTTCCACCATCCCCCAACCCTATAACAATTATAATCAACCCCTAAATGATGTGCCTAACCCTTGAACAAACTTTGGTGGGAGAGGGGACATTGTCTTCTAGAATTACTTCCAGTGGTCATTGAGATGATGTTTTTTCTATGGGATCCTGTGAAAGTAAAATGATGGTTACATTCCAAGATTACTGTCTGGTATAATTAAAAATGGTCTCTGAGTATTTTGTAGCGTTTTTCTGAGGTTCCTATTTGGAGTTCGGGCCAGAAAGTTGTAAAAAAGAGCACCATTGAAGCTAGGCAAATTGGAGCCATCTTGAGCAGCTGGTACCCAAAACTGGTCTTATAGTAGTGCTATCAGCATCATGACATCATATCAACCAGGTGGAGTTGTTTTTGTGGGCCCCATTATCTTCCTGGAAACTTCAAAGATTACTGCAGGAAAATTCATTGTTCATTGTGGAAAACTTAAACATTACTTATACAGACATATAGTCAATTAAAGGTACAATAGACAAAAATATGCAAGAAGAAAAATAAATTTTTTCCTAAATTCCTTTTTTCTTTCTGTCCCATGCCATGGCTCCTAAGAAGAGAAATTCTGAGTTTTTGTACATGCTTGGATTTAGAGAAGGACAGAGGCATTGTACAACTCCAAAGCCAGCTCTATATATGTGTGTATGTGTTTTGATCACCTGTCCTTATAAGTCATATTCCTTTTTTTTTTTTGATGATCCATGTTGGATAGATATTATTCCTTCTGTTATTGTCCAAACATCCAGGAGCTCTTGAATTTTTGAAGATGTATATTTTCCTCTAAAGACAAGAGCATAACCCTGCCCCTACCCTATATGGTTTCCTTACTACCTGGATGGTTGTTACCTATGTGGATGACACATCATTTGTCTTTCTGAAATGATTTCTCTTTTACAAATTGAATCTTTATTAATTTTGATGATATCCATAACTTTTATTCTCCTGTTGAAACAAGAGCAAAACCCTTCCCCCAATGTACCACATCTTCTGTCTTCCATTGTGAGGTCAACATATTCTTGAAATACACCTTTTGATTTAACTCAGAAAATGTTTGCATTATACATTGTCTCTCTCCTCCTGTTCTCCCTTTCTCAATAGCATTAAGAAAATTCAAGGTAAATAAAGCATTATATAATTTATATCTGGAGGTATTTTCCAAAACTCTCTGTTTTTTAACATATCCTTTATAGTTCGATTTGATCTTTCTACAATTGCCTGACCTGTAGGATTATGTGGTATACCTATAATACGTTTTATATTATAATAAGCAAAAAACAGTTTCATTTTCTTAGAGACATATGCTGGACCATTATCTGTCTTTATTTGTGCAGGTCTCCCCATGATGGCCATAACTTCTAATAAATGTGTGATTACTCAATCAGCCTTTTCTGAGATCAAAGCAGTTGCCCACTGAAAACTTGTGTCAATGGTGTGCTGTGAATATTTTAATTTTCCAAATTATGCAAAGTGGAATACATCCATCTGCCAGATTTCATTCCTTTGAGTACTCTCTGGGTGGCTCCCTACTGGTAGCAGTGCTTGGTTATAGAAAGAGCAAGTAGGGCATCTCTTTATAATGTCCTTAACTTGTTGTCATATAATGAAAAACTCTTTCTTTAAGCCTTTGCTATGACATGATGTCTCTTATGAAAGTCTGAGACCTTCAACACATTTCCAATCAATAATCAAACAATTTCTGCTTTACCTTGTGCTAAAGCACCTGACAGACCCATATGGAATCGAATGTGTGATATGTTTATGGTACAGAGTCTATTCCTGATTATGTCTTGAACCTGTATGAATAATGAAGTCAATTCTGTGTCATCTGGTATAAATTCAGTGGTTTCAATTTGCAAGACAAATCTTTTTGCATATTGTGAATCAGTAACTATATTAAGAGGTTCGTTAAAATCCCTTAGTACCATGAGAATAGCACATAATTCTGCCTTTTGGACAGAATTATAAAGGCTCTGTTCCACCTTACTTAAATCTTCTGAATTGTAACCTGCCTTTCCTGATTTACTTGAATCAGTATAGAATGTACGGGCTCTAGTTATTGGTGTATCCCATACAATGTAGGGAAGGATCCAAGTAGTTTTCTTTATAAGGTTAATTCTCTTACTTTTGGCATAATTGTTATTAATCTCTCCTAAAAAAAATAGCAAAAGCTCTTTGGCTAGGTTCACTGTCTTTCCATATTTTTTTTAAATTTCATCAGTAATAAAAAGCACTATAATCTCTAATGTCTCTATACCTGCTAGTTGATGAAGTTATAATTAATTCAGAGACTTTTCCCACATAAGTTTTTACATTTTTACTTGTTTTATGTGGTAAAAATATCCATTCTAAGATAATATCTTCCCTTTTCATTAAAATTCCTGTAGGAGAAATTCTGGAAGACAATATGATTAAAATGTAATTAAGATTTGGATTCACCCTATCCAGATGTGCCTCCTGTAATTTTTCTTCAGCAACAATCAATTCCTTTTCTGCTTCAACTGTTAATTTTGTGGGACTATTTAAGTCTTTGCCACCATCTAAGGTTTTGTTTAAATAAACTATTAGATCAGTTGTTATCCCAATAGCTGGTCATAGACTGGAAATGTCTCCTAACAATCTTTGAAATTCATTAAGAGTCCACAAACCATCTGTCCTAATTTGTGTCTTTTGTATTCTAATTTTCTGTAAACCTATTCCCAGTGACTGTGAATGACCAGATGACTTTTGACTTTGGGGTCTGTGAGATGACACTCAAGATGTTTTCCAGTGGTATAGGGTTGCCTTTTCTGTCTTTTGTTTATCTGTATTCATTGGTCCAATGTTGGCCTTTGCCACACCTTCTACACATACCTGAAGACTGAGTCCTCCTATTATTGCCACTTCCAGAGAAGACATTATTCCTAGGAATTCCTTGTCTACAATCTAGTCTCAGATGTCCAATTATACCACAATTAAAACAGTGACATTTTGATGTCTCTTCATTCCTTTGGAAATTGGTTCTTCTACCCAAGATTCAGTATTATAGTCAAATGTCTCAATGTTCATTATATGCAGATTTCATTTATCCATTGGTGATGATATAACATTTAAAGGCCCATGTATCTTTTTGCATTCTAAGTTGGCATTTTCAAAAGCCAGAGATTTAGTAAGTACTTGTCTAGCATCTGGGTCTGTTACTCCTATTTGTACAGCCTTAGTTAGTCTTTGTAAAAAGTCACTAAAGGGTTCTCTCTGGCCCTGTTTAACCCTGGGTTATGATTCAATTTGTTGTTTTCCTAGTTCCAAATTCAGTTTATTTTTTTCCCAAACACTTAAGGCTGCTTTGTGGCATAGGGACAAGATTTGTTCATTATACAGAGCTTGAACCTGCGGGTCAACATAAGTGCCCTCACCAAGAATTTGATCTTGGGAAGTCTCAAATCATTTTGCCTTTCAATGTTGTTCTAAAAGTTTAACTTCTTCTCTGAAATAACATTTAAACATGAGTTGAGGTCCATCATACATGACTGCTGAAACTAAAAGAAGCCAGTTGTGTGGAGCGTCTTTAATGATAGAAGCCAATGTTATTACCATCTCCCTAACAAATGTGGAATGCAAGCCAAAAGTTATTAAAGCTTAATTTCTTTTAAAGCATTCATTCCTTCTACCTTCTTTCATATCCATCTACCTTCTTTGGATCCTTTTGGGCCTTTAGAACTTGATGCTTTGTCAGAGTAGATTACAGGGTGCTGTGGGAGCTCCTTCCACTCCTTCAGCCAATAGCCGCTGAGATACCAGCCCATCGGGGCGTGGTCTCTCTCTCTCTTTAAAAAAGCAACGGCTGTCCTCCACTCTCTCTCTGGCTTCTGGCTCCACTTCTGGCTCCTAGACTCCTTTCCTGATTGTGCAGAGGACTGTTGTCTGGGATGGTGATCTATAAGTTTTCCCCTTTGAATAAATAACCATTCTATTAATGATAATTCCAAACTGTTGTGGGATTGTTTGTGACTTATGCCTTCAACAGGGTAGAAAGCTAAAACCTTGGATCATCTCTGACAGCTATTGGTGATGTTAAGTCCTGCCCTTGTACCTTCTTTCCCTACTCATCAGCTCCAATAATTTCCTCAATCATTTCTAATCATTTTACTACTGCCTTTTTTTAAAGCCTGAATCTCCTGACCTGTATATATTTCTAGTGATTTCACTGAGGCAACTAGCCTCTGATCCTCATTCTGCACATGTAATCCCAAGGTCTGAAGTTTTTTCTTTAAATATAACTCTCATCCTTGGACATCATTTGGATAGCATGCAGATTGACTTCCTGGAGAAATACTCTATCTGCTAACCTATCAGAACTTTTAACAAATATTTATTGTTAAATTCAACAGTATGAATCCTTTCAGATAATTTCTCAGTACCCTTAAACAAGGAATCAATATTGTCTGTCAAATTCATGTTACTGTTTTCAATAATTTTAATTTTTTCAGGTAACTTGATTTTTGATGGTATTGATCCTGTCAACTAGCTGTTCATTATTAGTCTGCAAAGATGTATCATTTATAACATGCCTCACTCTTGGCTCTGTTATCAAACCATTTTCTTAAGGATATAATATGAAGAAAAAATGGAGTTCCAATATCCAATAAATGGATGCATCACAATAACAATATAAGCCTTACAAAATACAGTCCATAATATTAGCAAAAAAAAGTTTCAATGGTAATGTAATTTGCCATTATATAACGTTTAAGTTTATTGATTTATTAATTATCTGTTGTGAAGTCCGGTAAATTGTTTTAGGTGTAATAATCTTTATTGTCCACCAGGTGTTGTGGTTGCAGAGTCGCAACTAGCAGTGATGCAATTGTGACTACACAAATGGTCCTGAGCTGATTTTGTTTCCTGTCTTGGTACTTGTTAAATACTAAGAAATATGCTTTACTTGACAAATTAAAAGCAATTAAATCAATTATGTACATGTAGCAAGAAACCCAGAACTCATGGGCAGGGAGCACAAACCAGAAGCTGCACAAGTTGTCACGTGGCAAGAAATGTGACAGTGGGGGAGCAGATGTTTGCGAGCTTGGGAGATTTCCAAGTTGCCGCATGCAGTTAGCTCTGCTGTGGAGGGTGTTTGAAAAAAATGCTTAAGGAAAAGCATGTAAAACCAGTGAGGTTTGGAGACTTTCTGGGCTGTGGATCCATTAGTCCTTTAAGCTGGTCCACGTATAAGGTGTAGAATCTGTATCCATGTGGGAGCCAGATGAAGAGGGACACTAAAAAGAAATCACACACTAGCTCAAAATAGAGTACAAGAAAGGGTTATTTAGGGGTAGACTCACAGATCACAATCAACTGCAAAAATGGGAAACAGGAACCGAATCACACTGCCAGAAGGGAAGCCAGACACAAGCTTTACATTGGCATACAGTATAAGAGACCATGCCCAAGTGGGTGATTAACTAAAAGGCTACTGACTGTAGAAATTTCTACAGCAGAGAAGATTGTCTGGTTTGTTTCTCTTGTGCTATGATAAAACACTAACCAAAACCAAAGATGGAAGAATTTATTTAATTTTACTGCTTATAGTTTTTCATCAGGTTGAGCAAAGACAAGAACTCAAGACAGAACTTGGAGATACAAACTGACACAGAGTAAATGAAGGCACTCCTTACTGGTTTTCTCCTTATTGTTATGAAATTGCCTGGGAGTCACGAGCAGCTTGCCCCGGTCCCGGTGCCTGGTCCCAAGCAGCAGGTCCCGAGAGAGCTGCCAGCCCTGGGCAGGACCCAGCCATGCAGTGGGTGGGCTGGTCCGGGCAACAGTGTGGCCAGGCAGTGGGTGGGAGGCACATGGACAGACACATTGTACAGAATAGAACTGGATATTTAATAGTTGAATTATGGAATGGGAAGGAAAGAGGGGAGAAAGGGGGAAAAGAGTGGAGAGAGAGAGAGAAAGGGAAGAGAAAGGAGAGGACAGAGAGAGAGGTAAGAGAGAAGAAGTGGGGAGAAGGGGAGCATGAGGGGCCCAAAGGAACAGAGAGAAGCCAAGATGGCGAGAGGATGGGAGGGGCTGAAAGGAGTGGGCATGGTTTGTCTCTTAAAGTGACAAATAATCATGACACTTATGACCTGGGCAGCCTTATTTATTATTATACAACCCAAGACCACCTGCCAGGGGTGATATCATCCATATTTATTTGGGCTATCTCATGCTAATCATTAAAAGAAGAAAATTCTCCACAGACATGTCTTGAGACAAATTTGGGGATTTTTTTATTGATTTTTAATTGAGCTCTACATTTTTCTATGCGCCCCTCCTTGCCTTTCACCTCTCCCCTTCAACCCTCCCCTAAGGTCCCCATGCTCCAAATTTACTCAGGAGATCTTGTCTTTTTTTACTTCCCATGTATATTAGAGCTATGTAAGTCTCTCTTAGTATCCTCTTTGTGGCCTAAGAACTCTGAGAATGTAGTTTTGAAGGCTAGTTTTCTTTGCTTTATGTTTTAAAACCACCTATGAGTGAATACATGTGATAATTGTCTTTCTGGGTCTGGATTGCCTCACTCAAAATAATGTTTTCTAGCTCCATCTACTTGCCTTCAAAATTCAAGATGCCATTATTTTTTCTGCTGTGTAGTACTCCATTGTTAAATGTACCATATTTTCCTTATCCATTCGTGGGTCTAGGGGTGTTTAGGCTCTTTCCTGGTTCTGGCTATGACAAAGAATGCTGCTATGAACATAGTTGAGCACATGTCCTTGTGCCACGATTGAGCATTCTTTGGATATATACCAAAAGTGGTATTACTGGGTCTTGAGGAAGGTTGTTCCCTAATTTTCTGAGAAATTGCCACACTGACATCCAAAAGGGTTGTACCAGCTTGCATTCCCACCAGTGATGTAGAAGTGTTTCTCTTTTCCCCACATCCTCTCCAGCATAAGTTGTCATCAGTGTTTTTTATCTTGTCCATTCATACAGGTGTAAGATGGAATCTCAGAGTTGTTTTGATTTGCATTTCTCTGATGACTAAGAATGTTGAACATTTCCTTTAGTGTCTTTCAGCTATTTTAGATTCCTCTGTTAAGAGATCTCTATTTAGGTCTGTGTATACGCCATTTTTCATTGGATTATTTGTACTTTTGATGACCAATTTCTTCAGTTCTTTGTATATTTGGAGACCAAACCTCTGTCGAATATGGGGTTAGTGAAGATCTTTTCCCATTCTGTAGGCTTTCATTTTGTCTTGTTGACTGTTTCCTTTGCTTGACAGAAGTATTTCAGTTTCAGGAGGTCCCATTTATTAATTGGTTCTCTCAGTGTCTGTGATGCTGTGGTTATATTTAGGAAATGGTCTCCTGTGCCAATGCGTTCAAGTGTACTTCCCGCTTTCTCTTCTATAAGGTTCATTGTGGCTGGCTTTATGTTGAGGTCTTTGATCCATTTGGACTTGAGATTTATGCATGGTGATGGATATGGATCTATTTTCATTATTCTACATGTTGATATCCAGTTATGCCAGCACAATTAGTTACATATGCTTTCTTTTTTCCATTTGATATTTTTTGCTTCTTTGTCAAATATCAGGTGTTCAAAGGTATGTGGATTAATATCCAGAACTTTTAATTGGTTCCATTGCTCCTCATGTCTGTTATCATACCAATACCAGGCTGTATTCAATACTGTAGCTCTGTAGTAGAGTTTGAAGTCAGGAATTGTGATGCCTCTAGAAGTTCTTTTATTGTACAGGATTGTTTGGCTATCCAAGGTTTTTTTGCTTTTCCATATGAAGTTGAGTACCATTCTTTCGAAGTCTGAAAAATTTTGCTGGGATTTTGATGGGCATTGCATTGAATCTGTAGATTACTTTTGGTAAAGACTGCCATTTTACTATGTTAATTCTGCCCACCCAGGAGCATGGAAGATCTTTCCACTGGTGTCTTGTTCAATTTCTTTCTTCAAAGATTTAAAGTTCTTGTCATACAAGTTTTTCTCTTGTTTGTTTAGAATTACTCTGAGATATTTTATGCTACTTGTGCCTATAGTTAAGGGTGTTGTTTCTCTGATTTCTTCCACAGCCTTTTTATCATCTGTGTACAAGAGTACTACTAATTTTTTTGAGTTAATCTTGTATCCTACTACATTACTGAAAGTGTTTTTGAGTTGTAGAAATTCATGGTAGACTTTTTGGAATCACTTATGTAAACTATCATATCATCAGCAAACAGTGAGAGTTTGACTTCTTTTCCAATTTGTAACCCCTTTTGGTCTCTTATTACTCTAGCTAGGACCTCAAGAACTAAATTGAATAGTTATGGAGAGAGTGGACAACCTTGTCTTGTTACTGATTTCAGTGGAATCGCTGGGAGTGTTTCTCCATTTAGTTTGATGTTGGCTCTTGGCTTGCTGTATATGCCTTTATTATGTTTAGGTATGTTACTTGTATCCCTTCTCTCTCCAAGACCTTTATCATGAAGGGATGTTGTATTTTGTTGAAGCTTTCTCGGAATCTAATGAGATGACCATGTCGTTTTTATTTTTCAGTTTGTTTTTATGGTGGATTACATTGACAGATTTTCTTATGTTGAACCATCCCTGCATCTCTGAAATAAAGCCGACTTGATCATGGTGAATGATGGTTCTGATGTGTTCTTGAATTAGATTTGTCAGTATTTTATTGAGTATTTTTGCATCAATTTTCATGAGTGAGATTGTTCTGTAATTCTCTTTCTTAGTTATGTCTTTCTGCGGTTTGGGTATCAGGGTAACTGTCCTCATAAAAAGAGTTTGGCATAGTTCCTTTTGTTTCTATTGTGTTGAATAATTTGAGGAGTATTTGTGTTTGTTCTTCTTTGAAGTCTTGTAGAATGCTGAGCTGAAACCATCTGGTCCTGGGCTTTTTTGTTTGGGAGATTTTTGATGACTGTTTCTATTTCTTCATCAATTATAGGTCTGTTTAATTTGCCTATTTGGTCTTGATTTAATTTTGGTAAGTGATATTTATCCAGAAAGTAGTCCATTTTCTTTAAGTTTTCCAATTTTGTGGAATACAGGTTTTCAAAATCTGACCTGATGATTCTCTTTATTTCCTCCATGACTGTTGTTCTTTCCCCCTTTTCATTTCTGATTTTGTTAATTTGGATATTCTCTCGCTGCCTTTAGTGTAGTTTGGATAAGGGTTTGTCTATTTTGCTGATTTTCTCAAAGAAACAACTTTTTGTCTAATTGATTCTTTGTATTGTTTTCTTTGTTTCTATTTTGTTGATTTCAGCTCTCAATTTGATTATTTCCTGTCATCTAGTTCTTTTAGGTGAGTTTGCCTCTTTTTGTTCTAAAGTTTTCAAATGTTCTGTTAATTCACTATTGTGGGATTTTTCCAGCTTCTTTACATAGGCATTTAGTGCTATGAACTTTCGTCTTAACATTGTGTCCCATAAATTTGGGTAAGTTGTGTGGTCATTTTCATTGAATTTTAAAAAGTCTTTAATTTCTCCCTTTATTTCTTCCTTGACCCATTGATGATTCAGGTGAGCATTGTTTAATTACTATGTGTTTGTGGGTTTTCTGGAATTAGTATTGCTGTTGACTTCTAGTCTTAAACCATGATGATCTGATAAGGTACATTGGGTTGTTCCAATTTTTTTGTATTTGTTGAAGTTAGTTTTGTTACCAAGTATATAGTCAGTTTTTGAGAAGGTTCCAAACGGTGCTGAGAAAAAGGTATATTCTTTTCTGTTTGGAAGGAATATTCTATAGATGTCTGTTAAGTTCATTTGAGTCATAACTAATCTGTTAGTTCTCTTATTTCTCTGTTCCTTTTTTTTGTCTGACTGACCTGTTCAGTGGTGAGAAGGGAGTTTTGAATTTTCGCACTATTAGTGTGTGGGATTTAATGTATGATTTCACCTTTAGAAATGTTTCTTTTACATATGATGGTGCCCTTGTATTTGGGGCATAGATGTAACTAATATGAAATGACTTTCTTTCTCACTTTTGACTGATTTTAGCTTGAAGTCTATTTTGTTAGATATTAAGATAGCTACACCAGCTTGTTTCTTAGGTCCATTTGGTTGGTATATTTTTCCCCAACCCTTTACTCTGAGACAATGTCTGTCTTTGAGATTGAGATGTGTTTTTTATATGCGGAAGAAGAATAGATTCTGTTTTCGTATCCAATCTGTTATCCTGTGCCTTTTTACAGGTGAGTTGAGTCCATTTACATTAAGAGATATTATTGACCAGTGATTTCTGTCTCCTGTTAATTTAGTTTTCATTGTTGGTGATGTTAATTTGTGCATTCTTTTCCCATCTTTAGAATTTGCTTTTATGTCCCAGACCAATGCCTGGATCCACAGAGGTCCTCTCTCAGGTTTACTTCCTCTGAGGTCCCTGACTAATGCCTGACCCTGTAGAGATCTCTGATTCTTGCCTCCTACATCGGAGGTCCTAGACTCACACTCAGACCTACAGGAGTCCTGGCTTAGGTCTACTCCTTTGAAGGTCCCAGATTCAAGTCCGAATCCTCAGCAGTCTCTGGCTCTGGCTCACTCGCTCAGCGGTTACTCTCCTCTACCTGTTCCAGTGGAGATTGCTGACTCTGGATCAGGTTGACGGTTGAGACTAATTTGATAGAGGCAATTTAACCCCCTTTGTGATCCTGTAGTATGTATGTGAAAAGAGAGAGACAGAGGCAGAGAGATGGAGAGAAGTGGTTGTGTGGTATGTGTGTGCAGAGTACATTTCTGTGTCTACATGCCATGTAACAATTCCTTTTAATAGAAACATTCTGTCCCTTCTGGAGAGGCCAGAGAAGGACATTAGTTATCCTGCTCTGCCATTCTATACCTTATTCCTCTGACACAAGGTCTCTCATAGTAGTCAGGGCTGGGCTAATCACAGAAAGCCCTAGCAATTCTCTTGTATCCAATATCAAATCACATATATTAAAGACACTTGCAACCACACTGCATCTGGGGTTCCAAAATCATGTGTCATAATTTTCCATCAATATTTCTTAGTGAGTAGTTCTCTCTCTCTCTCTCTCTCTCTCTCTCTCTCTCTCTCTCTCTCTCTCGAACAGTTCTTCTCATTTAATTTATACAATTGTAAAATGACACTGATAAATAGTGGTCATTCCTTTTTTGCTTTGTTTTGTTTTTCAAGACAGGGTTTCTCTTGGAAACAGTCCTGACTGTTCTGGAACTCATTCTGTAATTCAAAATGGCCTTGAACTCATAGAGTCCTTCTTTTATGAATTAATTTTCTCAAGATTTTATTTATAAAATTTAATAATGACATGATAGCCTGTAATCATCATGATTAATAATATGCCTTTTCAATGCAGAGGAAGGGAGAAGAAAATTAGCTAAAATATGAAAATCCATATATTCCAGTAAGGAAAATGATTTGGACTGATACTATAGTTCCTTTCAGATATTTAAACAAAAGGCCAAAAGTGGCATTGTTTCTTTCAACTACTGCTATTAAATTTTCCTTTTCCTTCATTTAGCATCTCTACTTAAAAGAATTCTTTGTCTGTGGAAAACAAACATTTATCCCTGAGCTGTTTAAGCTTTCAGTTCTTCTATTTCACGGAATAGAAAAGCAAACATTCTTTTCACTCCCATTGCAAGGTTGATGGCTGAGGCTTATACAACAACAAGCAGAATAGTAAGTGGAAGGCATATATGCTTGTTTAATAGGTTTTGGATGAAATGGAGGCTTTCAGAAATTAAGTGGAGGTATGTGTATTTTCATGGAAAAATCTTACAGATGAATTATTGGAGGACCTATTATATGACCTAATCGTGATGAACTTGGTGGGAGGAAGATGCAGCAAGGCATATTCTTTTTCATCCTGATATTACTGTGTGACAGTCCTTTCTTCTTGGTACAAGTCAGAATTTCTGTTATATGGAGGTCTTCAGCAGAGAAAGAAGGAAAAGAAAAAATGGAGAGTGGCATTCCTAGGACCTATTACCTGCCTTGGAAAAAAAAGGGTAAGGATAATTTTGATGGCCTACTTCAGGAGAGAAGTGGCAGGAGGAGGTCACAGAAGCATTCCTAATTCTGCTATTTCTATCAACTTCCCAAGAGCCATAGTCTGAACTTTTGTTCCCTGCATTCCATTAGCCTGATAAGAGGTTCCGTAATGTTTCCTTTGATCACTGGCCATTGGATATAGTCCTCCTAGGGGTACTTCTCAGGATATGAATTCATTCTAAAACAATTACAGAACAACCATATCCAAATTAATAGTGTGACACATCCACCCACCCATCTTCTTTTAAACCATTTTACTTAATATAAGGAAGTTACCTGTAAGGACTGCTTGACATTTACATTTTTAAATAAGTGTAAAAATTATTGTTTCCTTGTGTAAAAATGTCCTTCTTCTGAACAGTGAGATCTTCCCATTAGCAAGCAACAAAGTTGAAGAAAATTAAGTGAAAATTATATAATATTTTACTACAGATGGGTTATAATAAGAAAGAGGTATCACTGTCATCTGTACCCATTGGTCCCCAGATCTATGTCACATGACTGTGAGGAAAGCTGGATTGCTGGCTTAGAACAAATACTACAGCACAAAAAAGGAAACTTCATGTATTTGTTACCAGCTATAGAATGACTAAACATCATTTCTGCAGGATGTATAATTCCACAAATAAACCTGCCCCTGGGTAATGCAGGTCATGTTAAAACCAGTGAATCACACAGCATATAGTCAATTCACTTTTTATTCTTTTGGGAACAAATGGGCTCTTTGATTGAAACTTATATTGGGTGGGATATTATGTCTGTTTACATGGTATTCAGTACATGGAAGATAGTGCTGGTATTAAATTAAGGGCTAAAGAAAATCAAAATACTTTATTTCTTTAAGGAAAGATGCAGCCATATTCATGACAACATTTCCTGTAATCACACTTCCCTAGGTAGCTAGCTCATCCTCTGATATACTGAGGGTCCATGCCAACTACAAGCAAATTGTATACTGAGTGAAGCCAACATTGGTGAAAAAAGATACACATCCACACTCATGCACATGCGCATGCACACACACACACACACACACACACACACACACACACACACACACATACACAAACATATCTTTTGTAAGTAAAAAAATTATTATCCAGGGAAAAGAACTATGGTTGTTAAGTGACCTAAGAGACTAAGTCATCTTTCCACATTTTAAAAACCTGTTCTGTCAAGAACAAATTTTGGTGGCTATTCATGTAAGGTGTAGACATAATGATCACATTTGGTTCACATTTCTAGGAAATCCATGAAGAAATTGTTGATTCAAATGTCCTTTTCACCAATTCTGCTGTCTTACTTTCTAAACTGCCTGATCACCCAACGAAACCATTAGCCACAACCCATGAATAAGTAATGTCATATATCCTTGCAGCAAAGTGGACAATGAGAAGCACAACTTGAATGTCAGCCAGCTGGAAAGAGTTCTCTTCATCAATGTCTTTCAGAGTAACCTCTACGTGACACACTAACACAGCAGAAGACTTCTTTTAACCTAGTGTCAGCATATCATCCAAAGCTATCTTTATAAACCAGATCATTTATTTTTTTCCTTAGTTAGCTCATCATCAGGATATCTCTAGGAAGTACAAGAAGTCATTTGCTAGAAGAATAGAAGTGCAGTTGAAGGAGGCATATGGATAGTGTATCGCTTCCTACAAATAATGATGTACATTCAGATTTGATTGAAGTCTAATATTGTACATATCTTTTCCTCTGAAAGTTGGAGTGGTACTGTACACCTAAGTTTACAACTCACTGAATCAGATTTTATCTCTCCTATAATGGCTAACTTAAGTCAGGCAGACCTAGCCATTACTAGAGACAGTCACAAGTTAGAAGATATTTCCTGAATCAGGTAACTTTCCAAAGAAAGCAGGTTTTGCCAGATGCAGTAACTCATACCTATAATCCCAGCATTTGGGAGGCTGGGTCAGAAGGATTGCTACCAGTCTGAAGATAGCCTAGGCTACAGAGTAGATGTGGGTTGCTGTGTGCTATGCACAGTGAGATCTTATCTTTAAAAAAAGAAAAGGAAGGAAGGAAGGAAGGAAGGAAGGAAGGAAGGAAGGAAGGAAGGAAGGAAAAAAAGGACAGAAGAAAGAATAGGCTTCTACCAAACCTCCTTTGGTCTGTAACTCCATGTAGCAGACTCATCTCATTTTGTGTGCCATAGAGTCATGGGCACACTTTGTAATACTAAATCCATGGAGTCATAGGAACCATGTGGTAGGGCATCTTGAATTACAGTCTTCATTTTCCCTGTACTCTATTTTCTTCTTTGCCTTGTATCTCAAACTCTGCTGATAGCAAGATCTTTAAGCTCTCCAGAAAATTAATTATCATTGAGGCTCAGCAATGACCTTTCAATAACTTCAGAGGAAACCAAACCAGAAACAAATTCTAGGACAGCCAAAGATTCCAGCAGATATTTTGCTGCAGCCAGTCCTTGCAATAATAATCCTGATGCCTATATCACTGAGTATTATTGGATAAAAGCATCTGAAACCAGCTTTGGCTAGTCAAATGTTAAAGACACTTATTTGGGGTTACTGAATAACTTTCAAGATCCCTCTAAGGGGAAGGGATACTACTATAAGTAGTATGTAATCTGCATAAATAAATGTTGACCAGTGACTGTATCCCAGAATTGCTCAAATAGTACCCACTACTCTTGCCAATGCTATTGCCTTTGTTACCTAAAACCATGTAACCTCACAAGTTCATGTGTTCAGATATGCTCCCTGAGGGCACTAGTGTCATAAAGAAGGCCTTTTGATATTTACTTAGGTTTGTAGAGTGAGTCTTCATAGATGGGACAAATTTCCCTAAATAAACAAATCACAGAGTATCCTTGCTCTTAGTACCAAGCAAGGACTCAGAAAGGCAGAATAGTCTTTATCAAAGGGACCACATGAAGCACCATTGCTCTGGGTGCCTTAATCTTAAATGTACTAGATTCCAGACCTGGACGGAATCTTCTGTTGTTCATAAGCCAGCTATAATATGCTGTGTTTGTTAGAGTAGCCAAAGTTGACTTAAATAAGCATCCAGGATACTAGAGCCACTGAAAATATAGATTGTATTTATTAGACCTCTGGTTACTATGGCAAACACATATAAAAACCAGTTTAATGGAAGAAGGATTTGTTTTGTTTGTCTCATAGCTTCAGAAGTTCTATCCATGATGAGTTAAGTCCACTGCTTTGAACCTGAGACTAGACAAAATATCAAAGCAGGAAGGGCATGATAGAAGATTGTTTACCTCAAGTCAAATAGGAATCCAAGAAAGAGAGTGGAATGATGACAAGGTGTGCTTGCGACAGACACACACCCAGGGACCTATTTCTTCCAACAAGACCAACCCACCAACACCATTTTCCTTCACTCCACATTAATTTCAACACATTAGGAATCCATCAGTGGATTAATCCAGTCATTCTGAGTCCTCGGGATTCAGTCACATATCAATGACTGTGTCCATTGACTGGAAGTCAATTTTTCAACAGACTTAATATCAATAGTATACTCTTAAGGAAATTCACATTTTCATGTTAGAATTTTGTTTCTGCATTAAATACAGAAGTCATTATTCTCAGTACTTGAGATAAAACAGAAAGAAAGAAAGAAAGAAAGAAAGAAAGAAAGAAAGAAAGAAAGAAAGAAAGAAAGAAAAGGTGATTTGGTTCTCATGAAAAACAGAAACAATAAGCAGAGAAATAAAGTATATAGTACAGAAGATGTTCATAACTCATAAGGAGAAAGATGAAGCTGGTGCTGGAGATGGAGCCAAGGTAGGTGACCTAACATGCTTCTGACTGTTAGGGAAATCCTTTTGGAATGTACAAATGCCCAGCCTCCATCAACTCAAAAGCTCAAAATATCATTAGATGATCTCTGAGGCCTATAGAATATTTTCCAAGTTGTACATATAACTGACATCTCCACCAATTTGGAAAAAGCACTCATTCTTTTTTTGTTATATTACAGTAAAAACTCCATGAAGCTATTACTATTACATAATTTGGAGTAATCTGAATCTTTCTTCTCAGACCATCATAACTCATTTGGCTCCATAATAAACTATCTTATTCCCTTTGAAATGAGAGTTAAGGTTTTTGTCTGCTTTGTTTTTATGTATTAATGTTTCATACAAAATAATCAATTAGCCAGATGGTGGCAAGAGGATTTTTGGATGGTGTACTTCCAGAAGAAGGAAAAGCAACTATGCATGTCATATTTGCAACCTTTGTGTTGTCATTTGTCTGAAAAGTTAGTCTTTTATTAGATGTACCATTAAAAAGCTCTGAAATCATTGAGGATGCTTTCTCCGTCATTGCCAGCTTTAGGCTTCATCTCCCATTTTCTTTACCTGATATCATATCACCTTTAAGTAAAGGATATGTCTCCAATATCCCGTTTTAGAATTTGAAATACTGTCAGAAAGTTGGAAGTATTCATCACAATTGCTTCTTAAGATTAAGAAAAGGAAAGAAAGCAGAGGCAGCAGGGCTTCACTGAGACACAAAATGAGAAAACCATTGCTTCTTAGTAAAGCCTGGATATTTTGTAGAGGTTTACTTATTTATTTATTTTTTTATTCTTTTAATTCTACTCTTATCCATGATTTTTGGTCAAAAGAATAAAATCTGAGTTGTAGCCATGATTATGGGTGGGGAAATGACATTTTTAAACTTCCTAAAATATAAGATTACAAAGATATTCAATGCAATGCCCATCAAAATCCCAGAAAAACTGTTCACAGACCTTAAAAGATTGATATTCCACTTCATATGGAAAAGCAAAAAACCCTGCATAGTCAAAACAATCCTGTACAATTAAAGAACTTCTGGAGGCATCACAATCCCGGACTTCAAACTCTACTACAGAGCTATAGTACTGAAAACAGCCTGGTACTGGCATAAGAAAAGAAAGGAGGACCAATGGAACTGAATAGAAGACCCAGATATGAATCCACATATCTTCGAACACCTGATTTTTGACAAAGAGGCAAAAAATATCAAATGGAAAAAAGAAAGCATATTTAACAAATGGTGCTGGCATAACTGGATATCAACATGTAGAATAATGAAAATAGATCCATATCCATTACCATGCATAAATCTCAAGTCCAAATGGATCAAAGACCTCAACATAAAGCCAGCCACAATGAACCTTATAGAAGAGAAAGCGGGAAGTACACTTGAACGTATTGGCACAGGAGACCATTTCCTAAATATAACCACAGCAGTACAGACACTGATAGAACCAGTTAAAAAATGGGACCTCCTGAAACTGAAATATTTTTGTAAAGCAAAGGACACAGTCAACAAGACAAAATGAAAGCCTACAGAATGGGAAAAGATCTTTACTAACCCCACATTCGACAGAGGTTTGATCTCTAAAATATACAAAGAACTCAAGATATTGGTCACCAAAAGAACACATAATCCAATAAATAAAATGGAGTACAGACCTAAACAGAGAACTCTCAACAGAGGATTCTAAAATGGCCGAAAGACACTTAAGGAAATGTTCAACATTTTAGTCATCAGAGAAATGCAAATCAAAACAACTCTGAGATTCCATCTTACACCTGTAAGAATGGTCAAGATAAAAAACACTGATGACAACTTATGCTGGAGAGGTTGTGGGGAAAAGGGAAACACTTCTGCATTGCTGGTGGGAATGCAAGCTGGTACAACCCCTTTGGATGTCAGTGTGGCAATTTCTCAGAAAATTAGGGAACAACCTTCCTCAAGACCCAGTAATACCACTTTTGGTATATATCCAAAGAATGCTCAATCGTGGCACAAGGACATGTGCTCAACTATGTTCATAGTAGCTTTGTTTGTTATGACCTGGAAACAACCTAAATGCCTCTCAAACAAAGAATGGATAAGGAAAATGTGATACATTTAACAATGGAGTACTACACAGCAGAAAAAAAGATAATGACATCTTGAATTTTGCAGGAAAATGGACAGAGCTTGAAAACATTATTTTGAGTGAGGTAACCCAGACACAGAAAGACAATTATCACTTGTACTCACTCATAGGTGGTTTTTAAACATAAAGCAAAGAAAACCAGCCTACAAATCTTAATCCCAAAGAATTTAGACCACAATGAGGACACTAAGAGAGACTTACATAATATACATGGGAAGTGAAAAATAGAAAAAGACAAGATCTCCTGAATAAATTGGGAGCACAGGAACCTTGGGGAAGGTTTGAAGCGGGGAGGGGAGCAGAGAAAAATGTAGACCTCAATAAAAATCAATTAAAAAAAAGATTACAAAGACAGTCATTGCCCACCCACCCCCGTTAATTGTTAATCTAACTAGGCTGTAAATCACTTAGCCAAGAAACCACTTCCCACAAAACCTGATTCATCTGAAGGCTTATTAATAAGATAGAAAAAATTACCAGTTTTTCTAAGGCAGATCCACACTGTGAAGCCTGCCCACTTGTCTGCTTGAGTTCTAACCAGGAAGCATTAGTTTTCTGTCTCCCTCTTTCATATGCCATCCAAATCCTAAACCTGATTTGTTAACAGACACTCTAGGCCCTCTCTCTCTTACCCCAAGAACCATCCTTAGAGCTGTTTGCAGACCCACACCACTGAGCCTGCTTGTCTTCTTGGACCCTCTTTACCATCTCTCTCCTCCTAATGGCTTCTGAAATTTAGAGCTTACCTACCCTGCCTTTTTTCTCTCAACCTCTAATAAAATTGTCCTTGATGCTCTTTCTGAGTCAGGTTACTACTTATTTTATATGTGAGTCTAAGAACCTGCAAAAGTCATCTAAGAACCTGCAAAAATCATCCCCTGTTCTTGAAAACACATTCTTTTCAGTTATTCTTCACTGACTGTTTTCATGATATGTATGTATGAAGCACATATTAATACATTTCTGTTATATTTTCTCTTCTTAATCTCTTATCATTTGCACTAATATATTATCAGATATGGAATCTAAAACAGTAGAAAAACTGTTTTGCTGCCCTTATACACTAATTCTTACAGCTCTTTTGGATTGTAGCCATCTTTTTTATCTATAGTGCATCCACCTGCGATTTGCCAACTGCGTATGAACCCTAGCTTGTTAGCTATCACATTCCTATCTTGTGGTAAATTTGCTATACTGTCAAAATGTTTTTTAATCCTGTATCAATGTGCTCTGAGCATCAGTTGAAATAATATCATATTCTGTACCTTCTGCTCCCACCTTTCTCTTTGTCTCTCTCTGTCTCTCTATCTCTCTGTCTCTGTCTCTCTCTCTCTCTCTCTCTGTATGTGTGTGTGAGTGTGTGTGTGTGTGTGTGTGTGTGTGTGTGTGTGTGTGTGTGTATGTTCTTATTTCTTGTGTGTTCTTATTTGGTTTCTGTTGTAATGGTGAACATCATGGCCTAAAGCATCTTGTGGAGGAAAGGACTCATTTTATCTTACAGGATAGTCTATCATTGAGATAAAGCAGGGCAGGAACTCCAGCATGCAGGAACTTGAAATAGAAACCCTGATGGACTGCTGCCCACAGGCTTTCTTCAAGGCTCATGTTCAGCTCCCATTTTTATACACCATAGGTCTCTCTATAGGTCTCCCTTCCTAAGAATGTCACCACTGACTATAGGATAGACTCTCCTGTATTAATCAGCAAACAATAAAATGCCCCACAGACACATCCACAGGTCAGTCAGTTCAAGGCAATCCCTCATTTGAGGATCACAATTCCCAGGTATGTCTAGTTGATAACCAAGATTAGCTTTCACAGTGTGTGCATGCTTCTCATGTTTTCTTTGAAGAGGAAATTATATATTATGACCACGTGATAGTTTGGTTGAAGTGAAAACTGGTTCAATTATTCTCCTTAAGTATCTTATCATCTGTCCAAAGTCACAGTAGAACCCTTGAACTGTTCTAGCTTATGCTACAAAGAATGACACTGGACCAACTTGGATAGGCTAATATCAATTTAGGTAGGAGAACTTTGAGAAATGCATTGTTTGGTTGTTAACTGCTCTTGTAGATGACTCAAGTTCAATTCCCAGCACCCATCTGTAACTCCAGTTTTAGTGATTTAGATGTTCTCTTCTTGTCTCTACAGATATCTGCTACACATACCAATAAGGAGGTACACACATACACCTAAATAAAAATAAATGTAAATATGTGTATTTACATATACAAAATTTTTATGTGGTATACCTTGGTATGGAACTTAAGTCTCAAACTATCATTCAAATTGTCATCTTCCATATTTACTTTCTACTAAAACAACTGAGCATTGACTAAACAATTCTTTTGTCATGATCTTGTTGACTTCCTGTTGTATGTATAATAAATATCTAGTAATCTCCATCATGTTGCTTGCTTATATAGAAACAATCTATGACTGAGTAAATGGATTATTACAGTAGATAATCCCAGTTGCAATAACTTCTGCTGTTTAAAATGTCACTGGTGCAATTTTCATGCCACTTGCTTGTAAACATTTTATATCTTCAGTTTTGATGAATTTCAAAATAGAAATGGCTTTCATTTATTCAAAGTGAGCTATTCCGTTCTGCTCAGCAACACTACTTTCAGTTAAGAATTAAAGTGTGAGTGAACTGAATATATGAACAACTGAACAAACTTACTGCCATGTTCAAGATATTTTACAAGTTTATAAACAGCAATAAAGTCTTCAAGAGGGAAAGCATATGCAAATGTATTATTACTATTAAAGAGAATGCTGAAAGCCAGTATATCATTACACAATGATCTTGCCTATAGCAACTCATCTACATTGTTAATTAACAAGCTCACTCTGGAAACTGAGCCATGATATCAATGAGATCAATGAGATTAGTGGCTGTTAAATACTCACCAAACTCCTCTTTTTATTGAATATAATCTTTGAAATAAATTTGAACAATTTACCAAAGTGTACATTCAGGTGTATAATATATCTCAATGGCCAACTGCTGTAAATAAACATAAACTGTTTTGGCTTCCTGTTAAAATCCAAGAGCAATTGAAAAGCATCATTCCATGAACTAAACAAAGCATTAATTAGATCTTGCTGTAAAGGAGATCAACTGTGGAGTTCAGATACTTTTCTGTCCAAGCTCTTAGTCTTGTAAATTATAGCATTCATAAACGTTATAGCGTAAAATACAGTTTCTTCTAAAGAATTTTACTAGACAGGAGCACCTCACAATTACTGTTGTTTGGCAAGGCATGATTGGGGTTGAACTGGGAAAGAGATGGGAAAGATAAAGCACTATACTTTTCAGCTGTTTGAAAGGGTCTTGAAGGAAGGGGGATATTTCACTTCAAAAAGAGCTGCTTTAGAAAAGACAGTGACCATGTCCACATACCATGACAGGAAATCTCAAGGGAGAGATGGCACTTTCAGTTTCTAAGAACAAAGGGGGCTTCTCCCTCTTGTAGGTTGTCTGCACAGGAAAACTTGCTTCATACTTGTGATCGAGCCTGACTTGGCTTTTGTGGCAAAGAGCCAAAAAGATTGGCACAAGCTGAACCATAAACTTCCCTTGCAGCTGCAAAGCCACACAGCATAGCATGTTTTCTTATCACTTGTATTTCAGGCATATCTGCAGGGCGGTATGGCCTGATGTCTGGGAAGAGAAAGGCAGCTTGAGGATCCGTAACCTAGCAATACATGGATGCAGCAGGCTACCATGTAAACATTTGATTTAGAAGAAGTTAAAACATGTAAGTTGAAAAGCAGTCCAAGTGATTGCAAAAGTGACAGCCATACTAGAAACAGATAGGGAGGCATTTTCACGAGTAAGGTGATGTTAATTGAGAGGTGCTTTTAGGGTGGAGTGACTTGTCCGCCATTGTCTTTGATAAAAATTAGGTCTTAACATTGGGCAGGAAATTAGCCCCTAGAAAATTGGTTTTCAACTCGTGGGTTGAAAACCCTTTGGCAAGCCTCTATCTCCAAAAATATTTGCATTATTACTCATAAGAGTGTTGAAATTACAATTATGATGTAGCAACAAAAATAAATTTATGGTCGGGGGCTCAGCACAATATGCAGAAGAGGATCGAAGCATAAGGTTCTCAAACACTGTTCTAGAGGAATAGATAAAAGTACCTCTCCTGTAACCTGAAGACTGGCTTGTTGCGGTATCTGTCCCACCCGGTACCCCACAGTCAGCAAGTCCCAAAGAAAATCACAGAGTCTACATTAGGTTATAAACGGATTGGCCCATTAGGTCAGGCTACTTATTGGCTCTTATAACTTATGTTACCCTATTATCCTTATCTACGTTAGCCATATGACTTGGTACCTTTTTCAGCTGTCAACTCACATGTTGCTTCTTCAGTGGTCTGGGCAGGAATGGCGGAGGAAGCTTCCTCCTCCCTAGCCTTCCCCTATTCTCATTGTCCTGCATCTACTTCCTGTCTGGTTTTCCCGCCTATACTTCCTGCCTGGCCAATCAGAGTTTTATTAAAATACATGAATGACAGAATACAAACAATTCTCCCGCACCACTCTCCAAACAAGAACCAGTGACCAGGATGAAAAAAAAAAGTAGTCATAATCTTTCCAGGTGGACTAGCTAATGTCCCATAAATAGGATACAAAGATCAGTTGGCATGGTGGTTGACTACATCCAGTCAATTCAAAATAGCTTCAAAGACATCTCCACGAGGAAAACATGACCCAGAGTACTTTCCCTTTTTCCATACTGAATTTGACAATGTTAGGGACTCTGAAACACCTTTAAAAATTATATATCTACTTATATAACATACTGAATTCTAGATAAATTATTTCCTAGAAGTGTTCACACTGAGGGAAGACACAGGCGTGAACTAGCAAGGAAAGAGAAAACATAAGTTCCAAAACTACTAAAATCGATAGTATTGCTGCTCCTCTTTGACCTGCTCATATTGTAAAGACTAAATTCTGGCTTCTTTGCTCTATTTAAACTCCACTACTGTGTCCGACCTGAATTCTGTTTCAGGAACACTATTAGTTTAATTTAAGACCTCCTTGTAACATCAGTGTTGCGCAAACCCACAATCCTGAGTAGAAGTCATTTGAAATCAAGAGTCACACTTAGTAGATCAGTTTTCCTGTACATTTGCCCTTACTGAGTGTTCTAGTTTCATTTCTGTTTCCATGATAACAATACTTTGAACTAAAGCAATGTGGGGGAGTTTATTTTAACTCATCATTGCATGTGATAATCTACCTCTGCAGGGAAGTCATAATGGCAGGAACTTGAAGCAGCAAGTCATGGGACATACGTAGTTAAGAAATTCTCAATTAGAAGGAATATTTTGGTCTGTGCTGGCCTTTTGACATGCCTCATAGAGATTTTTAGTTATGTTAATTGAGGTGGGCAGACCTGAATGTGTGTGCTGCTATTTGGATTTTTTTCTTTACTACCATACGATCCAAGGTTTTGCCTATGAAATGCAGCCATCTACACATAGTGTGCATTCTCTTATCAGGTGGATGTAGATTGTATCCAGAGGACAACAAATTGTCATCACACTGATCAGGAGTCACTGGTAGAAGGTCATATAATGTTCATTCTTACTATGTGGAGTTAGAAGCTTGACAGGCTGTCGAGTTTTGTGTGCCATAAATTTTAAAGTTCTAAAAGAGAGAGCAAAATACTTCACTTTTGATTTGACAATAGTAACTGAAGTCTGATCTCACTAAAGGTAAAATCAGAGGGCTGGAGAGATGGCTCAGTAGTTAAGGGCACTGACTACTCTTATTAAGGATCCAAGTTCATTTGTCAGCCCTCAGATGGTGGCTTACAAACCTCTGTAACTCCATTCCTAGGGGTCTCATACTGTCTTCTGATTGCTGCAGACACTAAGCACACACATGGTTTTCAGACACACATAAAATAAAATTAAAGGTATTGTTTTAAAAATAAATAAACAAGAGGTGATAGTTTGATGACAGGGTGTGGACAGTGCCCTGGATTTCTGATCACTTCTAGTGGCAATTATAGCAGGTATTAATAAACTGTTTTTACTGATAACAAAACAAACAAACACAAACCTCTAAGACATTAATATCTTGTTTGGACTCATGAAGTAACTAAAACCAAGATAAATCCAGGCATCACTGCTGTCATTTGTATTTGTCTCCACTGGCTCCTCTGCTAACCTCTGCATAAATATGTTAATCACTCAAGGAATGTCTATATAGAATTCCCATGATACTTGATCTACATCATTCTATTTAAGGGATTAAAGCACAAAGTATTGTTGCCCCCAATATGGCATCCTCTTATATTTGAGAAATTCAGAGCCTCAAGGGAAAGACCACCTCCTCAAATGAAGGCAATAATCTATAATGGGGGAAGTTGCATGCTGGGGCAGGAATAATCATTTTATAGGAACATACTAGATTCTTGTAACTACCTTGTCTAACCAGAACTTGTGTAATGGTCAAACAGAGCATACTTTAACCAAGATTTAACCAAGATTACTTTATCATGCATACTATTTGTCATGCATATAAATTATTCCAATATTTAAACCCAAATATCTTGTCAGTATCCTAATGAGAGACTTTGGATAGCACATTGACTAAATGTAACATGAGGTCCTGCTTTGTTGGGGCTTTCTGTCCTGCCAGATCCCCCAGCCATTTAGTCTCAGAGAAAATCACACAGAGGTCTCCATAAGATTATAAACTGATTAGCCCATTAGCTCAGGCTTTGTATTAACTCTTATAACTTATATCAGCCCACCATTCCAGTACATGTTAGCCACATGGCTCAGTACATTTTTCAGTTGGAGGTCACATCCTGCTTCTTGGCTGATCTGAGCAGGACTCCAAGGAATGGGCTTCCCCTTCCTAGAGTTCTCTTGTTCTCATCAACTTGCCTCTACTTCCTGTCTGGTTGACCCGCCTATGCTTCCTGCCTGTCCAATCAGCATTTATTTAAAACATGATTGACAGAATGCAGACAATTCTCCCACACAATTTCCCCCTCCTTTTTTTTATAACAAAGGAAAATATCCATAGTCCATTTTTTGGGAATGTGGGCGTTGTATTCCAGGCTACTTCCGACTGGTTGGGGGCACTGATAATCTTATGGGGACCTAAAGAAAATTTAGAGTTATGATCAAGTCCTGACTGGAGTATCCTGTGAGACTTGATCATCTCAGGCAGCATCTTGAATCTGTTCTGGATGTAGAACTCAGACATCTGAACCATCTGTTCCTACTGGAGATTTTTCAGGTGGTCTTCCTTGATCAAACATGATTTTTCTTAACTCAGAATGAATCCACAGCCTCTCATTTCCTGTAGAAACAAAAGCAAAATCTCTTCTCCAAAGTAACATACATTTTGACTTAAATTTTGAAGTCAAGGAATTTTCAAAATACCTATCTTGGATTAGTTTAGGAACATTTATAAACAAATATGTTTTAGCAGCTGTTGCTCCTTCCTCAATATTTAAACAATTCAAAGAGGGCATAATAACATACAGTATCAGAATTCTTGTGTGTTTTCCATCTTTATGTGGCTTTATTTTAAACTCTATTTCTTTTATTTTTACTTTTAACTTTTGGCTTTTTGAGACAGAGTTTCTGTGTATCTTATCCTGGAATCATTCTGTAGTCCAGGCTATCCTTGAACTCACAGAGATCCACCTGCCTCTGCCTCTCCAAGTGATGGGATTAAAGGTGTCTGCCACCACACCTTGTATTCACAGAGGTCTGTCTGCCTCTGTCTCCCAGGTATTGGGATTAAAGGTATGTACCACCACACTCGACTACTCTCTTTCTTTCTTTCTTTCTTTCTTTCTTTCTTTCTTTCTTTCTTTCTTTCTTTCTTTCTTTCTTATTTTAAAGAATTTAACCTTATATATAACCTGCATATATTTTTAACATACTGTAAACCATTTAAGAGGCTTTCTTCATCTTTGAGCATCTCTTTGCTGTATATCTCTCTCTTTTTCTGACTACATGAGTCTTTAATTCACCAAGCAATATGGGTGGGGTTAAATCCGAGGCTTTGACAGCTGGATCCAGCCCATTCCTAAGCTTTCTGAGATTTCAGCTTCATGACTGAGGTACAGGCTGTAGTCATGTTTATTGCCACAACTCTACGACATTTTAAGGTCCCTTCCAGCAAGCAAACTGCATCAGTGCACCCAGAAACCACACTCAAATGCTCTGTATTTGGATTGCCTGCCTGAAAGAGTCAGAGTTTGCCCTGGCAGGACGGCCCAGAAAATTGGCATTTTAAAACAGCGCAACTTTTTTCCTGCTATCACTGAAAACCAAAAAGCATGCCTTCCGCCTTTATCAACACCATTTAAGTGTTTCATGGCAGGACCTTTTAAAGAGCTGCAGGGTTTTTTAGCTAAAGCTGAGTCAGAAAGCCTCTCTTAAATGAGAGTCCTTGCTTGCTTCTAGCAAGCAGAGCAGACCCGAGAAATTGCTGCTGCCAAGAAAACATGCTCATGCTTTACTCTATTCTTTCCCAAGCTTTCTCAGGCTTTCTGTGGATGCAGTTATCCACATTGGGCACCATTCTGTAAAACAAGGGCCAGGCTTGTTGGTCACATTGGGCACCAGATAAAGCAGAAAACAATCCCACACCAGTTTAGATTCAAATGGTTATTTATTTGAGGGGAAAAAATTACAGAATACCGTCCTACAGGATAGCCAGGAAAGGAGTTGAGTCACTGGAACAAGAGAGAGCAGAGGGCTGCCGCTGCTTTTTAAAGAGGAGACGACACCCTAGTAGGCTGGTATCTCAATGGCTATTGGCTAAAGGAGTGGGAGGAGCTCCGGCAGCAACTAAATCCTTTCTTTCACATTATGCTTTTTTGTTTGTTTTGTTTTAGTTTTTATTTATAATGTTTTCATACAATATATTTTTCTCAAGTCTTCCCTTCCCCAACTCCTCCCAGATCCATCCAACTTTATGTTGTTTCTGTCTCAACACGTGTCCTCTCTCTCTCTCTCTCTCTCTCTCTCTCTCTCTCTCACACACACACACACACACACACACACACACTGAAAACCAAAAACCAAAACCAAACCAAAACAGTTAAACAAACAAAACCCCAGATATGGATACAATGCCTGCCCTGGAGTGTGGTGTTGGAGGCCCAGGTCCATCTGTATATGTGTTGCTTTTATTGGTTAATGAATAAAGAATCTACCTTGGCCTCTGATAGGATAGAATAGAGCTAGGCACAGTGGGGGACTCAACTAAATGCTGGGAGAAAGAAAGCAGAGTCAGAGAGACATCATGTAGCCTCCACCAGGAACAGACATGCTGGAAACTTGCCAGTAAGCCACAGCCACATGACAATACACAGATTAATCAAAACAGGTTAAATTAATATGTAAGAGCTAGTCAATAAAAAGCGAGAGCTAATAGGCCAATTATTGATTTAATTAATATAGTTTCTGTGTGGTTATTTCAGGGTTGAGTAGCCAGGAATGAGCAAGTAAGCAGTCTACCTACAACATGAGTGTAATTGATACACTCACGGTGACACTCCACTATGAAAATCTCATTTTCCCTTTACAAACAGATAGGCTTTTTAGTTAGAGGATGAACTTTGTTGTGACTAAATTCAAATCTTAGCATTTGGACTACCTCTGGTTTGAATCTGTGTAGGACCTATGCATGCTGTCACAGTATCTGTGAGTTTATATGTGCACAAGTCCAGTTGTGTTTAGAATAAACTGTCTGCTCATACTCAAACAGCCTCTGACTCTTAGAACCTTCTCTGCCTTCTTTTTGTCATAGATCCCTCAGATTGGAGGCATGAGGTTTGACAAGCACAGCTCATTTAAAACTGAGTGCTCCAAAGTCTCTCACTCTGTATACATTGGCCAGTTTGGGGGCCTGTGTAAATTACTATCTACTGAAACAAGATTATCTGATGATGGCTGGATGAGGCATGATCTATGAGTATAGTAACACCATTATGATTCATTTTTTATTGCTATGTTCTTTTAGCAAAATAATAATAGTATGCTTCCTCCTAGGCCTATGAGGTAGTCTCAGTTTCTTGGTGACTTTAGCAGTGTTAGGTATGGATTCCATATCATAGGGTGCATTAAGTATAACTTTAAGAGTGGCTAGTAAATACTTAATATTTGTGCTTCTATTACACTAGTGTATCTTATAAGCAAGTTGCTATGGTAGCTGGAGACTACAAACGGGATTTTTATTAATTATACCTTCTGTACAGGGTTACTACACTGTTTTGAATGAAAATGACCACCATAGGTTCATATATTTGAATGTTTTATCCCTACTTAATAGAACTGTTTTGGGAAGGATTGACTGAGATCTCCTTATTAGGAGGTGGATCATCGAGGGTGGGCTTTGAGGTTTCAAAAGCCCATAGCAGGCCAAGTCTCTCTCTCTCTCTCTCTCTCTCTCTCTCTCTCTCTCTCTCTCTCTCTCTCTCTCTTTCTCTCTTTCTCTCTCTGCCTGTCTCCTACTTATGGGTTAGAAGTAAGTTCTCACCTATTAACCTAGTGCTATTCCTGATGATTGCTGCCTTTCTCCTCAGTGGTCATGGTCATAGACTTCCTCTTTGAAACTATAAGTAAGCCTCCAATTAAACACTAAGTTTTCTTGGCCATGATCATTCTTCCTGGCAATAGAAAAGTACCAAGGACAGTATCTAGAATATGCAAAGAACTAAAAAGGCAAATATAAAAAAATAACCCAATTAAAGACTGGGGCACAGAACTAAGCAGAGAATTTTGAAAAGATGGAAAATAAGTGTCTAAGAAACACTTGCAAAAGCATTGAACATCTTAAGTCATCTTGGCAATGCAAATTAAAATTACTTTTGAGATTTTATTTTGCCTCAGTCAGAATGGCCAAGATCAATAAAATAAATGACAGTTCATGTTGGTGAGGATATAGTGTATGGGAAATACATACTCATTACTGTTATGAATACAAACTTGTACAATTGCGATGTTAACCCGTGTAAATTACTCAGTAAGTTGGAAATAGCTCTACCCCAATTTCTGACTATACAACTCTTGGGCTTATACTCAATGGGCTCTATATCATATTACAGATATTTGCTCATCCATGTTCATTGATGCTCTACTCATAATAACCGAAAATTGGAAGTGGTATAGATATCCATCAACTAATAAGTAGATAATGAAAATATAATGCATTTACACAATGAAATACTACTCAGCCACTAAGAAAAATGAAATTTGCAAGTAAATGAATGGAGGTGGAAATACCTATTCTGAGTGAAGTAACTCAGATCCAAGAATGTTTTCTCTTATATATTTATGCTATAAAGCTTTTTATATGTGTACTACAACCTGAATAACCATTAAAGTTAGGTACCTTGTGAGGTGTAATGGAGAGCACACCAGACACAATTCATATCCAATAGAAATTCTTTATTCCAGCTGGCTGAGACTTCACTCAGGTGTTCTTGGACCCAGGTATATCCCTGAATGTCCAGAGAATGGGGATTTTGGAACCAAAAACCTTGCCCTGGCATCTTGCTCGGCAGCTGCAAAGGAGACTTTGTACAAGCAGTTTAACAGAAGCTAAAATAAACAGTTAGTTAGAGGGAGAGGCAGTTTAACAGAAGCTAGTGTATGTTAATTAGGGCAACTTGACCTTGGATTCCTAGAATAGAGTTTGGTACTTTTCCATGGGATTCTCCATCAAGTAAAGTAAAACTCTAATTACACCAGAAATGGCTCATCAAGAATGCAAGATGGAAAAACCTCTGCACTGTTTTCACTGTCAGAAACAGATTAAGAGGGAGGAGAAGATCTCCCAAGGAAGGAGAAATAGAATATAGTGTTTTGGAGAGATGAAAGGGAAAATAAAATGGGTGGATTAAATGATGAGGGAAGGAGAGAGCAGAGTAGAGGGAATATGGGAAATAACAAAAAGGTCTTTTGAAAAAATATGGAAATCTACTATAGAAGAAGTATATGAAAATAAACACATAATTAAAGGGAATTTAAATGGAGTCGCCATACTATGGGGGAGACAATGTTCAAATTATGTATCATATGCCACCAAGTCAAACCTCCAATGCCAGGGATTATATCTTATTGACTCATGGAACAAAGTGAGCCTACAGATCCTATTTCAAACCATCACAGGTTGTTGCCTAATTTATCGGTTATTCTCTGCAATTTGATGGTAACATCCTACTGAGAACACTTATGCCATAAAATACAGATAATTTGAGCTGGTACTAATAGAAGCTTCACCTTTATTGTCTAGTATTTATAGTAATGGAAAGTACCAGAATAAAAAGGTATTCATCAATATCAGTAACTTGTATGTCAGTAAATACTAACTTGAACAACTATTTGATATTAATACAATATTTTATTTAATATTTTAATATTAATATTAAATACACAGTTGGTAATAGACACAGTCTTTGTCTTTAATACACAGTTGGTAATAGATACAGTCTTTGTCTTTATAGTATTTAATAACAAATCAAATAATTCCATTATAAAATAGTAAGTGTCAGGATCCAAGAGAGAAAAAGAATTCAATCTAGGTTTAGGTAAGAGAGATTATTAGAAAGATCATTGAAAAAGAAGACCAAGGACCTTCCCAATAGAAGAGAAAGAAGACTATTTGAGAAGAAAGTATACTCTGATCTCAAAATCAGGAGGGCTGGAGCTATTCTTTTACAGAGGGATGTGAACAAAGATGTACTGCAGCAGTGTGAGCAAGTGGGATGAGCATCTAGGCATTGTGTGCATGAAGGTAGGTGGCAACAAAGACTTCCTCATCAGACCAACTTTGGCCCTTCCACTCTTAGCTTTCTTTTTGACTTTCCCTTAATCTTGGCCTATGAAATACTTAGATGCCCCATATAACTCCATATAGAATAGACTCATATGTTCAGTCCTACACACACACATATACCACAGACACTAAGAAACTTGAGCAGTTTCTTAGAACTCAGTATTAGATTCTAGGATAGAAGTCCCAACTCCCTTAAATCGCAGCATGAGGAAATTCAGTGCTGCCCAAATAACAAAATTCTTGTGCCAGTTGAAACCTCCTGATAGGTCCCTGGCCCACTTTTCTTAAAAACTTGTGCAATAGTCTCTTTTTGTCTGTGAGTGATACAATCTAAGACACCTGGGGATGTTTGAAATCATGGATATTTCCAAGGCCCATATATATTATGTTTTTTCTATACATACATACTAATAAATTTTTCAAACAGGCACAGAAAGACATTTGGAATAATAAGTAATCACACAAAAAAAAAACTAATAAACACAGATAAGAAAAGACATATATTTTTTTTTCTTGGTCGGAGATACCTTACTCAGGATGATATTTATCTAGTTGTATCCATTTATCTTCATTTATTTCATTCTTTTTAATGACTTAGAGATAGTCCATTGTGAAAATGTACCACCATGCTTTCTTTATCCCTTCCTTCTCTTGAGAGACATCTAGGTTGTTTCCAGTGTCTGACTATTATCAACTGAGCAATAATGGACATGTTTGAGCAAGTGTCTGTACTGTAGGATGAAGTGTCCTTTGAGTATATGTCCAAATGTGGTATAGCTAGATCTTGAGGAAGATCAAATCTCATCTTCTGTAGGAATCATCACATTGATTTTCATAGTGGTTGCATAAATTTTCATTCCCACCAGCAATGAATGAATCCCCTTTCTCCACATCCTCACCAGCATGAGTTTTCACTAGTTTTAGTTATTTTAGCTCTTATTATGGGTGTAAAATGAAACCTCAAAGTAGTTTTTATTTGTATTTAAGTAAAGAAGTTTCTTAATTGTTGCTGTTCTTCAGTAATTTGGGATTCAGTTAAAATTTAGCTTTCTCCATGAAAATGCATTGTAGATCATCTGTCTTCATGCAGAGTTCAGGTAAAACGAGGCTCATGATATATAAGTTATTGTATGATGGGTTGGAAAAAGTGGGATAAATGATACAAAATATTTGCCAGTGATGATACCAATTAATGACTGTGTAAAGAATTTCAAATGGAGTCTCCTTGCAACCAATACAATAACAAAGTGAAAGTAACAAGTTATGCTGTGACCATGGTCAGTTTGCCATACCCCTGTGCCTCATAGAAATAGGGATTGTTAAACAAACAAACACACACACACACACACACACACACACACACACACACACACCAGCTTTTCTCTTTTAAAAAAGACTATCCTTGCTCCATAGGACTTAGTGACTTAGAAAACAATAACATATATTGTTTATCTTCAACAGTGCAAAACATAGAGCCTCCAAATTCCCATGGTTTTATTGGTGGGGAAGTTGTTGTTTATTTTTGTTTTTTTCTGTTTCATTTTGGTTTTGCCTTGTAGTTAATAAGTTGAACTGTTTCATGGCCACTGAATAAAAAAAAATAAGAATGAATGCTTTTAAAATAAATTAACATTGAGACTTTCCTTCCATCAGGCCTACATATTATGGTCAACTCATTTTCCTCAAAATCAGCAGACAACCACTTCTAGAAGAAACTAGTTTCCTATGGCATTCATGTCTCCATATGTTTTTTATGGCACCATGAATGATCATAGAGAGTCAAGGAAATCAGATCCTCACAGATTAAATTCTATCTCAAGATTATGACAAACCACAGATGTTTTAAAATAATGACAGGATCATATTTGCATCACAGAAATCACAAGATCCTAAGATAAGAGAAGAAATGTCTAACCTGGTCTTTGTTGTGGGACTCTTCATAGAGGAGAGAGATCGAGGAGGAAGTGAAGAGAGTCTGGGAAAGAGGAGTTAATGTTATACACATTTTGAAAGTGATCAGTCTGAGCAGATGGGAGAAAATGAGATAGAGCTACATTGGTGAAGCTTAGAGGAAAGAGTTCACATAAGAGAATCAATAATATATGCTTAAGGGTGAGCAAGATAGCTAACCAGGTAAAGACACCTGCTGACAAGCCTGACAGTCTGTGTTCAATCCCCAAGACTCACATGGTAGAAGGAGATAATGTACTCTCAAGTTGTTCTCTAATCTCCATGCATATTCTATGGTGTACTCAATACACAAACATACGTGAAAGTGAGTCACACAATCACAAAACCATATAATCACATGCACAAAAAAGTAAAAAGCCTAGCAGAATGTGACTTTTAAAAAGTTAGAAAAGAATAGTGATTAAGTCTAGAGTGGCTGTACTCCTTAGTTTAGAACTATATTTTAGCTTCCCTCTACTACCAGCCTTTTCGGTCATATGTGGGCACTATTAACTTCTATTTCTATTTCTCTTTGTTTGTGCTTCCTTCTTTAAAATACGTAGAACGTTAATGCATAACCAATAAAAGTAAGCAAGTCAATGAAAACTGCAGTAGAGATTTGTAATTCCTCCCAGGTGATATAGCTTCACTTAACACATTTAAGTAGTCACTAATTGTACTTCATAATGAAACTGAGTAAGTATAATTTTTCTGAACTTATTTAACATACAACAGTATCTAACAAGACTGGGCAACATCCTTGGTTCAAAGACTAACACAGTGAAAATTAGGAATGAAAATGTTCTTAAAACTTCTACGCCATTACCCAATTGGTCTTGTGGGTCTAAAGAGACCAGAAAGGCAAAAAAAAAAAAAAAATAGAGAAGTCAAAAGCAAGAAATTAGCAGTAAAAGATAAATAAACAAACAAACAAATAAATAAATAAATAAAGTAAAGTTAAAGCAATGACAACCAGAAATTATCAACACACACAGTAAACAGAATGTCTCGGGATGGGTGATTGGGAATACAAATAATACCTAGAACCTTTAGAATACTGATAACCACTGTGGTGAATCAGTTTGAGAAACTCACTACCTGTTCAAAGGCTTTATTATTTGGGAATCCAAAATAAGCTAAAGTTTGCTTATCAAATTCTGAATAGTTCAGTTGCTGACATACAACCATTCTTGAAGCCATCTCAATTTATTTCTGAAAGTTCTAATGTTTGCCTCAACAGAACTGACTAGCCGGAAGCCTCTTGTCCTATGGTACCCACTGTTAATCCTATGTTCACAAACCTACTTCATAAAGCTGCAGTCCTGTATCTTCTTTTTTTTTCAGGATTTATTTATTTAATAAAAATTTACACCTCCTCCCCACCTCCCATTTCCCTCCCACTCCCTCCACTCCTCCTCCCCCTCCAGTCCTAAGAGCAGTCCGGGTTCCCTGCCCCGTGGGAAGTCCAAGGTCCTTTCCCTGGAAGAATGGATAAAGAAGGTGTGGAACATATACACTTTAGAGTTTTACTTATCGGTAAAAAACAATGACATCTTGAATTTTGTATGCAAATGGATGGAAGTAGAAAATACTTTACTGAGTGAGGTAACCCAGACCCAAAAAGAGGAATATGGTATGTACTCACTCATAAGTGGATTCTAGCCATAAATAAAGGACATTGAGCCTATAATTAGTGATCCTAGAGAAGCTAAATAAGAAGGTGAACCCTAAGAAAATCATATAGTTATCCTCCTGGATATTGGAAGTAAACAAGATTGCCAGGCAAAACTTGGGTGCATGGGGGGTTGGTTGTAAGGGGAGATGGGTAGAGAGAAAGGAGAAGGGGAGGATTTGGGAGAGCTTGAGGGAATGGGATGGGTGGGATGGAGGAAGGGTAGATATGGGAGCAGGGAAGTAGACATCTTAATTAAGGGAACCATTTTAGGTTTGGCAAAAGACTTGACTCTAGAGGGGTTCCCAGGTCCAAGGAGATGTCCCCAGCTTGTTCCTTGGGCAACAGAGGAGAGGGTGCCTGAACTGGCCTTGTCCTATAGACACACTGATGAATATCTTGCATATCACCATAGAACCTTCATCGGGCGATGGATGGAGATAGAGACAGAGACCCACATTGGAGCACTGGACTTAGCACCCAAGGTCCAAATGAGGAACAGAAGGAGTGAGAACATGAGCAAGGAAGTCAGGGCTTTGTGGGAGCCTGGTTTGTTTGGAAGTCTTGTATCTTCTAATCACAAATGATTCCATAGACATGTTATCACTGATTGATTCTATATCGGCGAATCAATCCCACACCAGTTATGTTTTAAGGGGTTATTTATTTTGGGGGGTAAAACTTACATACACCATAAACCGTCAGGAAGGGAGCCTAGTCGCTGGAGCAGGAACCAGGAGCAGGAGACGGGAGCAGGAGCCGGGACCAAGCGCTGGAACCAAGAGGGCCTGATCCGGATCTGTGTCTCTTTTCAAAAGAGAAATATACCACGCCCCAGTGAGCTGGTATTTCAGCAGCTCTTGGCTGACGGAGCGGAAGTCGCTCCCCGCTGCACTGTGGGCTCGTGCTTCAGCGACTATTGGCTGAGGCAGCGGAAGATACTCCCACAACAATTCTAGAACATGCCAACACTCTTGTGAGCCTTTTGTTCCTCAAGTTTTCACTTGAAATGACTCCTTTTGTGCCTGTACTACAAAACCTTTTAAATAGGCTTGCTTTCCTATTGCTATCTCCTCTAACTGAGAACTAATTTTTCAGTCTATTATGAGCCAAAGACTGTGGGTAGGTTCTAGAGACACAACAATGATAACGAGACATAGTTCTTGGTTTCCTGAAGACCATGGTCTGATGACATTGATTACTCAAATGTTATGAAGGATCATATTTCTTATGTTCATTCAGCTATTCTGCTGTTAGAACTGGTATTGCCTTTATTTTACAATGAACATATTTGCCCACAGTTGTAAATCTAATTAGGGCAGATCCAGGATTTAAAGTCAATCAACAGTATAACCCATGCTCTTATTTTCTAGTAGACTTTGAATGGATGGTTTTTATTTTATTTTTAACTTTTAGTTTTTTTTAAATTTATTACTGTCAACTTGACACAAACCAGTGTCATCTGTGAAGAAAGATTTTTAATTTAGAAAATGTGTCTATCAGATTGGCCAATTGGCAAATCTTTGGGACATTTTCTTGATCAATTATTGGTCTGTAAGGGAGCAGTCCATTGTGGGTGGTGCTGTTCCTAGGCAAGTGGTCCTAGGGTGTGTAAGAAAGTAAAATGATCAGCCATGAAAAGCAAGACAGGAAGCATCATTCCTCCATGGCCTGTGGGTTTCCTCTGATTATGAATTGTAATCTGTAAGACAAGTAAACCCTCTCCTCCCCAAATTGCTTTTGGTAATAGTGTCTTATCACAGAAATAGGAAGCAAACTAAGACATTATCCATCAAGCACAGTACACAAGACTGTACAATTTATTGATGGGCCAGGCATACCAAGACTGGTACCTGCCTCAGTCTTCCTTGAACCTTCTATGAGACTTGCTTTCTTCCCTGTGCCAGAAATTGAGGTTTAAAAAATATGTATGTGCATGGGTCAATGTAGAAAAAGTACTCAGAGAGGGGATATTCTATGTGCTTACAGCTTTCATGAAAAGCTCGGTAGGCCAAAACTGCTGTTATATTACTCAGATAAAGAAACTTATGAAAGATAATCACATAGTGAAATTCCTTTGAGGCTGCTGCCTGCCAGGTAGCTTCGTCTTTTAACTAAATAATGATAATCAACTTAGCCCAAACAGGACTCTTCTTGCTCACTGGAAGTCTCTTTGGTTCTAAACAACTTCTAAAATGAAAGAGTCACAACACTGAGACATAGGGAAAAGTGACTTTGTCTGAGTTTGAGATATATATACCTGGCAGCAGGTATTCTCAGTAAATCATCACAAGAGTGCTTATTGGCAAGTGAGCTGTCTTTACATTCAAAGGAATAGCTGGGCTCCTGCACTCACTGTGCTGTGCCTTTTGAATTGTTTCTCTGATTGTGAGGCTTGGTGTGTGCTGTTCCACCCCTGCATTTTTCAGCTGGGCTCCCCAGAGCTAAGCAGTACACTTCTGAGAGCCAGATGACAAGGAAAACACGTGAGCTGCCACTGTAACAGGAACGAGAGCTATGACCTCTACCCTACTGGGCAATCCTTAAGCCTATTTTCCCAAACCAGAACCACAGCCTGTGAGACATTTTTAATTATGATTTATGTCTTAGCATGGATGATTAAGATTTTCAAAATCTCTTTAAATGTTTAAATGACCTTAAATTATATCATCCTCAATAAAAATCAATCTGCTTAAAGTCAGAGTCTGGGAATTCTTACTTGCTTATTATTGTCTAGATTTTGCTTGGCACAGACAGCCATGTGGTGTTGATGACCGATGTCTGCACAACATAAAACCAATGAAGTAAAGCAACAACAACCATCCAATCGACTGCCTGTTTAGACTCTACTAGACAATAAAGAACTAATTGACACTTCACAGAACCTACAGAGTCACACAACTGCTAATTGTCACATAGTCATAGTCTGCACTGCCCGTGACTCTAGCTACTTACCAAATATAACTCTTTGAAATGTAACTGAATACTTCAAAACATTAAAATACATGTCTAATTCTCTAGCTACATGCCAATTTTGAAATAGCAGCATTTGTCTAATGACCCCTGTATACATTCTCAGAACGTTCTGTTGGGCAATATTGATAATAAACTTATTGTCATCTTATTAGGGTAATTCTATTTAGTTGAAGTTAAATAAGCATCTACCATGAGTCAGTGATTGTTCCTATATATTAATATATCCCGGGGATGGATAAATACACAGTCATAGACTAATTCAAGGTACAGGTACCAAGAGTCCTAATTATAGAAGCAAAGAGAGAAAGAAGAAGAGTGGCTTGAAATGGTTCTAAGGCTTACTGTTACAAATAATATATAAGGTGGGTTTTCTGTTGTTATTTTTTAGAAGTTTTTGTTTTGTTTTTAAGGAAAGGAAACAGGGACACAGAACTAAACTAAGGAGCAAAAAGAAGAAGAAAGGAATGTAAAAGCATCTTAGTGGAATGTCAGCCACAGTTGTGGAGGTAGAAAGTTTTGGACCCACTTGTGCTGCTGTGAATGTAACATACCATTTTACTCAAAATTTAAGGTAAATGACATGATATTTTGATATGCATATACTCAACAGAATTTTTTTAACAACACTAAAAATCTACATTCAGTAAAGATTTTATATATGATAAACTCTTATTAACTATAGACTCCTGTGGCAATTTGAATGTAATTGGTCCCCATTAGCTCATAGGCAGTGGCACTATTAGGAAGTATGACATTTTTGAAGTAGGAATGACCTTGTTGGAGGAAGTGTGCCACTATGGGTGTGTGCTTTGTGATCTCCTATGCTGATGCTACACCTAGCTCAGTTCACTTGCTGATCAAGATAGAATTCTCAGCTTCTTCTCCAGCACCATGACTGCAAGCATGTTGCCTTGTCTTGCCATGAAGAAAATGTACTAAACCTCTGAAGAGTAAGGCACTCTAACTAAAGATTTTCTTTTATAGGCATTGACATGACCATGATGTCTCTTTTCAGCAGTAGAAACATGAAGACATATCCCTATTGAAAATTAAATTCCTAGAATAATTTGGTCCATATAACTGCAACTGTTTACTCTGTGACCTATATCATGACACTTCTTTCTTTTTCCACTGTCTGCTAACTGCCATTCCACTCCTTATTTCTCTGTATTTTACATTTTCTTTATTCTACATATACGAGGTAGTATATTTTTCTTTCTGTTTTTGGCTTATTTAATTTACTATAAGATGGTGTTTGCATTTGTTGCTGAATTCTGATTATAGGGCTCAAAGTCTGAATCTACTTCTGTTAATTCTTTTATAAAACTCTTTGGTTTGGATCATTTAATATTTATTATAAGAACATATTCATGCATTTCCTTGTGATCTGAAGAATATTTGAAGATTGCAGTCCAATTATTGCTGCTGGAGCAATAATTACATATATAACAGATTATAAGTAAGATTTAATTTATTAATTTATAATAAGATGTACAACTACCTGCTGTCCAGGTACTTCTGTCCAGTGATTAGAATGTTTTGTCCCTGTAGGCAAATTTATGTAAGTAGAGCCAAATTAGAAACATGAGATGGTTTTGATGAGCTTAAAATCTAAGCAAAGGGAGTTAATTGAATGTTTCTGATAGCTAGTATCATCCACCCATGACAGCCTAATATATCTATCTGAATGTAGCTAGATAATTCTCTCTTGAATGCAATGTATATTATACCTTTCCTCTATTCAGAATATGAAAGACTTTTCTCGCTAAAGTTATCAAGTCCAAACACCTTTACCTGACATTCAGGACCCCCCTTAATCTAATCACATTTACCTAGATGAATTTATTTCCTACTATGAGTACATAATATAAAACAATTTCATACTGCCATTGTGAAATGGCCATTTTAGCAGTCATTTTGATGCTAAAAGTCTTTTGATGATGTTGCCTATGCGAGATTGTTTTCACACTGGGATATTTGGCAGATTCTGAGACACAGACCATTTAACTGTCAAGTATTTCTTTTAATGATTAAATAGAACATGTTACAGTCTTGCCTTTCAATCTTGTCCCAATTCCTTCCCATAACCACACAACCATACTTCACTCCATCTTTGCATGCCTTACTCAGTAGTTGCCAAAGAATTTAGTTAGTCATTGCCTTGTTCTGTGCATTTGCTCTCATGTCCCCATCACCTCACAGTGAAGTCATTTTCGATTTACTTGGATCTTCTTATAAATAGCTTCTTAAAGTGTTTTCTGGACTGCCCTAGTTGGATGCTTTGAGTCATTTTTAATTCCTATGCATCCCTATGTATAGATTCCAGTAAATAATCCATCAATCTAATCACTAACAGATGTCTTTTTTAAACGAATGTTCTAGGAAACACTGACAATATCTAAGCCTGTTTCTTTTATTATTATTATTAGTGTTACTGTTTAAAACATGATGATGCTCATATTGTTCCTGAAATGAATAATATTTAATGAAAGCATCTCACCACAGTGGCTTTCTACTCTTATTCAGTTTGATGAGATTTCATTATAAATGAGAACAAGTGTTTTTTGCTAAGATCAGCACTATTTTTTTTACTTGCTAAATCTGTTGCAGTCTTTATAGTATATATAATTCTTTGCCCTGTCACAATGTTAAAACTTGCCCTGTCTTTTCATTTTGTGGATCATGTATCATGGTATGCTCATTTTTCTCCATCCTCTATAATGTTTCATTCCTTTTTTGTTTTTCTTTTCTCATAGTGACTGAAAGGTTGCTCTCCTTTATATATGTGTCATATGTAAAAGCTTTAATTGGAAGTTTAAATTTTGGTCTCTATCTCCCATCCATAAACTTTAGCTCTCTGAAATATTCATTAATCCAGAAAATGCTGATGTTATTAATATATTTTATTATGCCAAATTCTTCTCTCTTCACTTTTCTATGCAACTTTTTATCAAGTCCACTTAATTATTGTTTTGAAATATTCACTTTAACTATAACTGGTTAGTTTATCATCTCCACTAGCTTCTTATTTTAGTCTTGTCTTTATTGACTCCATCGTTTAAATGAGATAATACATTTATTTTTTCAAATATCATGCAATTTAAGAACTTTCTCTATTTAAGTAACTTACCTGTTTGAGACTCTTCTTCAATGACTGATTTCTTATTGTTCTGTCAAGTTGCCTTTGATATATGAGAATTTACATTTTCTTTCACTTGGTGAAATTTTCTGGAGTGTGTTGTGGGTTATTTATTTATGTTTTTATTGGTTTGATTTTTTTTGAAGTACAGTCACACTAAGAAAGCACAATTTGACCTCCAGGCCATTATGAAGAAATTGATAGCCTTAAACTTACAATCCTCATGCCTCAGTTTCCTAATGTCTAGATTACAGGAATGCATCACCATGCCTATCTAACTCCTAGTGTTTAAAATTGTCTTATTCATATGTGCATTATAATTCCATAGGGGAACTTCTCTCATGTGTACACTGAATTTCATCAATATACATTTAATCTATCCTAAGGTTGATGGTGCAGGAGAATTGTCTGTATTCTGTCAATCATGTTTTAAATAAATGCTGATTGGCCAGGCAGGAGGTGTAGGCAGGAAAACCAGACAGGAAGTAGAAATGATGCAAGGAGAGCAGGAGAATTTTTGGGAGGAGGAAGTTGATTCCTCCCACTCCTGCCCAGACTACCGAAGCAGCAGGATGTGATCTGCCCCACTGAAAAAGGTACTGAGCCACATGGCTAATGTAGATCAGAAAAATGGGTTAATATAAGCTACAAGAGCTAATAAGTAGTCTGAGATAATGGGCCAATCAGCTCTATAACTTATGGAGTCCTCTGTGTTATTTTCTTTGGAACAAGCTGGCTGTGGGGAACTGGGCAGAACAGAAAACACAAACAAGCAGGCCTTTTCATGTTACAGGTTGATTTCCTTTTCTTTAAATGACATAACAGATTAGATCTTCAGGGTGTGTTGCTTATTATTAATATCTATTTTGATCCTGGAAATTTCTGTATCAGCCTGTTTTTCTCATAATTGATTTTTATATTTGCACGTAGTCATCTTTTCATGATAATCATGTGTTACAAAATGGTAAAGATGTTTGAAATTTGGATAAGTCTCTGATGGGCTCATTGGAAATGTCAACAGAATGGGGTCATTTGTTACTATTGTTTATTGTCTTTGATTTTCTTAGAATAATGAGAAGTTTTTATAAAATTCATTTGAGAAAAATCTATAGTTATAGGTTTCAAGAAAGAAAAACATTTTTGCAAACTCGAAACTTTGGCAATGTAGCTACACTTCATTTGCTGATGAGTTTATTCTTGGATTCTTTCCTTATGATTAATACATAGAATACAGAGGTACTGGCCTTTTAAAATGGTCTCAGCTTGAAATCCCTATGTCCCATCAACCCAATCCTCAAGTTCCTGAGAGGCCATTAAATTTCACATCTCATTTGTAGTAAACGACAAATTTGCTCAGGTCAACTAAAATGTAAATTAAGTCATTCAAGAATTGTTAGCTGGAGATACACTTCAGTGATAGAGCACTTGCCCAGAATGTATATTTGATCCCACTTACATAAATTAATGATGCATGTATGTGATAGCAAGTATTGTTAGAGGTGACAGGTAAACATCAGTAAGTAAAATAAAGTCTCGATCCTCGTGGAGCTTATGTGTACCACACGTGTCTTAGGTATTTGTTTGAGGCTTCCTTGAAAATATTAAGAACTTTAAAATTGTATAATAGAAGAGCAATATGAATGTTTGATAGAATACTGGACCACTGTATAGATGTCCACCTGCACAGATTCATTTTTTTTCTTTGCTTAATACAAAATAGAATCATCAGGAGGGACTCTTAATTGAGGAATTACCTCCATCAGATTTTCTTGTCCCAAATCTATATTGTTTTCATCATTAATGTTTGTTGGAGAAGATTCAGTCATCAGGGCAGGTGGTTCTTTGCTCTTTAGAAAGCAGGTAGAGGAAGAGATGGAGAACAAACCAGAAAGCCGAAGTGTTCAATGGTCTTTGTTTGAGTTGTTGCCTACAAGTGCTTGCCCTGGCTTCACCTAGTGGTGAGCTATAAAGTATAACCTGAGCCCTTTTTCTCCCCAGGTTGTTTTTGATCAGTGTTTTGTCACAGAAAAATAAAACAAACTAACATATCATACAAGGATTACTTAATGTTTTAGTGAAAGATAATTTGCTTTATGTAATTAGTCATTGTTTACAGCCAAGATTCTATAAAGTTACATTTCCATTTGTTTATTTCATAGTAGATGTACAAATGATTTCAATACAGTACAAAAAGAAAACTCCCAATAATTGCATGCATTTTTTTTTACTTATAATAGCAATCCTTGGACCAAGACACCAAGACTCTCCTGACTGCATTTGAAGGAAGAGATGGGCAGGCGCCAATGCAAAAATTTCTCCAACAACCTGGAAAGCAACATGATAATACCAGAATCCTGTGAACATGTAACAGGAAGACTTGAACACCCTAATCCAGAAGAAGTAGAAGAAATCAACTTTAAACATAATATTATGAAAGTGGTAAAGACCCTTAAACAGGAGGTGAAAAACTCCCTTAAAGAAAAGGATGAGAAACTCGTGCAGCCACTGTGGAAATCAGTGTGGCGGTTTCTCAGGAAACTGGGAGTCAACCTCGCTCAGGACCCAGCAATTCCACTCTTGGGAATATACCCTAAAGATTCCCGATCATACTACAAAAGCATTTGTTCTACTATGTTCATAGCAGCACTATTTGTAATAGCCAGAACCTGGAAACAGCCTAGGTGCCCCTCAATAGAAGAATGGTTAAAAAAGGTGTGGAACATATACACATTAGAGTTTTACTCAGCGGTAAAAAACAATGACATCTTGAATTTTGCATGCAAATGGATGGAACTAGAAAACGCTTTACTGAGTGAGGTAAGCCAGACCCAAAAAGAGGAACACGGTATGTATTCACTCATAAGTGGATTCTAACCATAATTAAAGGTCTTTGAGCCTATTATTCGTGATCCTAGAGAAGCTAAATAAGAAGATGAACCTGATGAAGATTATTTAGCTATCCACCAGGAGGTAGGAAATAGACAAGAGTCCCAGATCCTGCATCTGACGAAGGATGACGATACAGTCGGAAACCCACATTGCAGCACGGAACTGAGCCCCCCGAGGTCCAAATGAGGAGCAGAAGGAGGAAGAACATGAAAAACGAAGTCAGTACTGCGAGGGATGCTATCACCCACTGATACAAGGGAACGGATCTGATGAGAGTTTACCAGGGCCAGTCGGACTGGGACTGAACGAGGACGTGATCGAACCAGATTCTCGGAATTTGGCTGGATTCTCTGAATGTGGCTGGCCCGAAGTTTTTCTGAAAAGCCATTGACTATGATACTGGGACCTGTTTCCTCTGCATATACTGGATTTTGGGGATCCAGTCTGTTTGGATGCTCACCTTCCTGGACCTGGAGGGAGGGGGAAGGAACTGGAACTTCCCACAGGGCAGGAAACCCTGACCGCCCTGGGGGACGAAGAGGGAGGAGGAGGGGGAGTAGGGGGAGTGGGAGGGTGTTGGGAGGGGGGGTGGAAATGGAAACTTTTATAATTTAATAAAATTTACTAAAAAAAAAAAAAAAATAAAATAAAAATAAAAAACCAAAAAAAAAAAAAAAAAAAAAAAAAAAAAAAAAAAAAGAAAAGGATGAGAATACTAACAAAAAGTTTGAGGAAATGAATAGATCCCTCAAAGATACTGAAGAAAACCAACAAAAAGCAATCAAACAGGTAATGGAAACAGTTCAAGATATGAAAAATGAAATGGAGTTAATGAAGAAAACAAAACCCGAGGGATGGCTGGATATGGAAAATCTCGGTAAACAAACAGGAATTACAGAGACAAGTATAACCAACAGAATACAAGAGATAGAAGGAACAATCTCAGACACTGATGATATTATAGAGGAAATAAACTCATTGATCAAAGAAAACCACAAATCCAATAAATTCTTAACACAAAGCATCCAGGAAATCTGGGACACCATGAAAACACCAAACCTAAGAATAATAAGGGTAGAAAGAGAAGAATTACAGCTCAAAGGCCCAGAAAATATATTCAACAAAATGATAGAAGAAAAGTTTCCCAACCTAAAGAAGGATATTCCTATGAGGTACAAGAAAAAATACAGAACACCAAATAGACGGGAATCAAAAAAAAAAAAAATCCCCTCGCCATGTAATAATCAAAACACAAAACATACAGAATAAAGAAAGAATAGTAAGAGCTGCAAAGGAAAAAGATCAAGTAACATATTAAGGGAAACCTATCAGAATTACACCCGACATCTCAATGGAAACCATGAAAGCCAGAAGGTCTTGGATAGATGTGCTGCAGACACTAAGAGACCATGGATGCAAGCCCAGACTACTATACGCACCAAAGCTTGCTTTCACCATCAATGGAGAAAACAAGATATTCCAGGACAAATACAAATTTAAACAATACGTAGCCACAAACCCAGCCTTACAGAAAATACTAGAAGGAAAACCACAATGCAAGGAAGCCAACGACACCCATAATAACAAAGACATCTAACAACCCTCTATCAGCACAGCTCAAAGAAGGGAAACACACAAAATCCACCACCAAAAAAATTTAACCGGAGTAAACAACCACTGGTCATTAATATCACTTAATATCAATGGACTCAATTCACCTATAAAAAGGCGCAGGTTAAGAAAATGGATATGAAAACAAGATCCAAAATTCTGCTCTTTACAAGAATCACAACGCAACCACAAAGACAGACTTTACCTCAGAGTAAGGGTTGGGAAAAGGTTTTTCAATCAAACGGACCTAAGAAACAAGCAGGTGTGGATATACTAATATCTAACAAAATTGACTTCACACTAAAATCAATCAGCAGTGACAGAGAAGGACACTTTATACTCATAACAAGAACAATTCATTAAGAAGAAATCTCAATCCTGCATATCTATGCCCCTGATATAAAAGCACCCACATATGTAAAATAAACATTACTAGAACTCAAATCACACATCAAACCCCACACATTAATAGTAGGAGATTTCAGCACTCCTCCCTAAATAGACAGGTCAACTAGACAGAAACTTAACAGAGAAATAAGAGAACTAACAGAGGAATGAATCAAATGGACTTAATAGACATCTGTAGAACATTTCACTCAAACAGGAAATAATATACCTACTTCTCAGCATCCCATGGAGCCTTCTGAAAAATTGATCTCATACTCGGTAACAAAGCAAACATCCACTATACAAAAAAAAAATTAGTAACAACCTGTGTCTTATCGGATCACCAGGGAATAAAGTTAGAATTTAACAATAATTCTAACCCCAGAAAGCCTACAAACTCATGGAAACTGAACAGTCAACTACAGAACCACCCCTGGGTCATTGAAGAAATAAAGAAAGAAATTAAAGTCTTCCTTGAATTCAATGAAAATAAAGACACAACCTACCCAAACCTATGGGACACTAAGAAAGCAGTGCTAAAAGAAAAGTTCATGCCACTAAGTGCCCACATTAAAACAAACAAACAACAACAAAAAATGGAGGAAGCTGACATTAGAGACTTAACAGTACAGCTGAAAGTTCTGGAAAAAAAGACGCAGACTCACCCAGGAGGAGTAGAAGGCTGAAAATAATGAAACTGAGGACTTAAATAAACAAAATAGAAACACAGAAAACAAGCCAAAGAATCAATGAAACAAAGAACTAGTTCTTTGAGAAAATCAACAAGACTGACAAACCCCAATCCAAACTAATCAAAATATGTAGGCCCATATTTCTTTATGGTGTAGCAGCCAGGCTCTGAAGCCATTGGGCTGATCCGAAGTGATCACATAGCCCTGTAGACAGGCTGTCTCTGCCTGACAAAGGTCAGGATGTTGGCTCCTCCCTTTCTTTGTAATTTAGAGGATGCCTTATAGAGATGCTAATTCAAGCTTATGTGACAGCTAGCATACTCAGCAGAAAGGTAGATGCAGACCAAAAGGCCATTCACCTAGTTACCTAGGAGACAGTATGATGATGTAATTTCCCACCCAGTTTATGTATTGGTATAAAAGATTTTTGGAGAATAAAGGCAGGGATCTTCAGAGGAGATCCTCAGGAGAGATCTTCAGGAGGAAGAAGCCTGAGATGCCCTTTTCTATAATAATAGTGTAAGTTGTGTCTGGTTATTCCTTGTGCCTCCATACCAGTCCAGTTAGGGAAAGTAGATAATTGTGTTGGAGCCACATGGGCTCCAACAAAAATACAGAGAGAGAAGACGCAAATTAACACAAACTAACAAGATACGAAATGAAAAGGCAGACATAACAATGGACACTGAGGAAATTCAGAGAATCATTAGGTCTTACTACCAAAGTCTGTATGCCACAAAGTTGGAAAATGTAAAAAAATGGACCTTTTTTTAGATAAGTACTACATACCAAAATTAAATAAAGACCAGGTGAACAATTTAAATAAACCTATAAGTCGTAAGGAAATAGAAGATGTCATAAAACACCTCCCAACAAAAACAACAACAAACAAAAAAACAAAAAAACAGGACCAGATGGTTGGTTTTAATGCAGAATTATACCAGAACTTCTAAGAAGAGCTGATATCTATACTCCTTAATGTGTTTCACAAAATAGAAACAGAAGAGTAAATGTCAACATTTTTATGAAGCTACAGTTACAATCATACCAAAACCACACAAGATTCAACCAAGAAAGAGAATTACAGACCAATCTATCTCATGAACATCGATGCAAAAACTCTCAATAAAATACTGACAAACTGAATCCAAGAACACATCAAAAAAAATATCCATTATGATCAAGTACACTTCATCTCAGAGATGCAGGGCTGGTTCAACATACGAAAATCAATATAATCCATAATATAAATAAACGGAAAGAAAAAAAGCCATGGCAGACTAGACCAAATCTGTAGTGGCATTTCACTTTATTTTAATAAGTAAAGTTTACCTGAAGTTCAGAGAGTATAACAGCCACATTGGCCAACCTTACAGACCAGGTGGCAATAATACAGGCCTTTAATCCCAGTAGCCAAACTAGTTGCCATAGAAAACGGGTGGTGAATGTCTTCAATCTCAGTGGTGCATGCCTTTAATCCTAGCCCTAGAGAGGATTTTAAAATGAGGGCAGTGATGAGAGAACAGCTCTCAGACATAGTCTCATTCTAAGATTTCTGGAGGTAGGATCATCATTTCAGACTCAGGTCGAAGTTAGAGCCAGTGTCTGACAGCTTTGCTTGTCGGGTCTTCAAGTTCAAACCCATTATCAGTCTCTGAGCTTTTATTAATCCTGCCTCATTTTGGCGCCCAAATTTTGGGACATAACTTTATTAAAAAGCCATTTTCTTGAGGCTTTTTAGCCACCAGCTGGGATTAGAATTCCAGCTCAAGGAACTGGAACCCAAATTATCCACGTGGGATTGGAAGAAGCACTAGCACTCCTAGCTCCCATCCACCCTTGCTTAATTTATTCTCCTGCAGTGCCTGTCCTTTCTGCCACGCCATGGTACACTAACATGGCTTCCCCCAGTCTCCCACTCCACAGCTTCCTGTGGCTCCTGCAGTCCCACAACTTGCCCCCATCCCCACATGCATGCAGCTCCTCAAATTGAAATGGATTGTCTGCTAAGTGGCATATAATTGAACTGGACTTCAAAATGGGTCATTTTTCCTTTTAAAAAAGTGAATCAAAGTCAACCTGAATTAGCATAGTAAGAATGTCCCCCTTTGTTTTATTTCAATAAAGAAAGGATTTTGAGATGACCACTATATTTTTTCTGCTCTGTTTTTGTTTTCATCAACCTTTTCCATCTATAAAGGCAATCTCCTCTCTTCAGCTCATTAGAATGAACTCTCATTGTACTTTGTAGGATGAAACTTTGACTGATTCTAGAATCACATGTAAAAGCCAATTACTTTTTCTAGTCAAGTTCATTATAATTTTGATTTTTCAGAGATATATTTATGTTTCCCCCACAAGATGATAAATCCTAGAAAACCTGATTTTTAAAAATATTGACAAGTTTTAGATACTTTTACCCACTGAGTTTGTTTTACCATTTGTCATGGGGAAAGCTTTATTTTCTTTTCTAAGATTTACTTTTAGTTGTATATGTATATATATTTGTAGGTGACTGTAGAAGGCACAAGAATGTATCAAATTCCCTGGAGTAGGGATACCGGGCTGTTTTAAATGGCTTGACATGGGTACTCAGAATTGAATTTGGGTCCTCTGGAGGAGGAACAAGCTCATTAACCACTGAGCAAACTCTCCTGCCCCTAGATTTACTTTTTCCCCAGGACTTCATGAATCCCCCTCTTTCCTAGTTTTTCTGACTGCTCCTTTAAAGTCCCTTTTGTTAATATTATTCTGATTTCTAGACATTTTAACATTGTGTTTATCGCAATCCAAATCCCAAGATCTTGTCTCCTTCTTCCATCCCTCCTCACCCTTCTTCTTCCTTCCCTACTCCTTTATTTAAACTACTGTTCTAGATGAGTCATTGAGTGCTGAGATCTTAAAATGCTATTTCTTACTTGGTGTGGTGACACATGCCTTAATGTCAGCATTGAGGAGGCAAAGGCAGATAGATTACTGTGTGTTTGAGGACACCTTGCTTTACATAGTGAGTTCCAGTATATCCAGAGCTACATAGAAATATCATGTCTAAAAACAAACAAACAGCAACAGCAATAACAAAACAAAATAAAACACAACCTTCCCTCTCCCAAATAATAATAATACTAGTTTCGTGTGGGTAACTTTTGACATTAAATCTCTGGACTTGACCTTTACCATGACCTACACACTTAGTCTAATATTGTTTAAACATGGATATCTGGCAGACAAACTGAACGTTCCCCTAACTGAACATTTGATTCTTAATATTATTCCTTAGCTAGCTTGCTTCAGAAACTTCCTCATTTTAGTTAATGGAAAATCCATGTTTTTAGTTGCTTAGGAGAAAATTATGAATAAACATTTGATATTCACAAAATTTGCAGGAAAATCAGTGGATTTTGGATGTATAATATTGAGAGGTCTCATAATCTCAAACAGAAAAAAATAAATGTTACCCTTCATATGTGGAATCTAATTTATTATATAGAATATATTATATAATTTGCATATAAATGATGTATAAGTACAGTATAACATGTAGAAAGATTATGATGAATACAAAATCTCTCTAGCACTACATATACCATGTAATGGATGTTAAGTTTATATTTGTTAAATAAATGAGTCAATAAAAAGTGTGGGTGTATTAAAATTTACATATTTCTTTCTCAGTATCATCTCAATTTGATATAGATGTTACTAAAACTGAAGCTTTTTTTCTTATAGATGGAAATAAAAATTAGAACAGTAGCTATCTAGATGAAATGGAGTTGAAAGTGACTGTAAGTTAACATTAACAAACTTTGGAGGAAGAAGAAAATGTTCTAAAACTGCATTGTGATGAGGTATAATTCTATATATTTACTAAAAATCATTGAACATTTACAATACACATATTTTATGGCATGGAAATTATACTTTAAAACTGTTTTCAAAAATTGTATGGAGTAACTCAAGTATCACAAGTACCTAATACACCAATGTATAAAAATACAAAATTTAAGAACAAATATTCCTACTTTCTCTTAACATTTAGTTGGAATAAATATTATATATAATAACAATATCTATTTTTTATAATAGCACTTACAACTACAAAGATTTGACAAGAAACTCAGAAAAGTGAGGAGTGAGAAGAATGGGGAACAGAACATTTGTTCGGTGACTACTGAGTTACACTCTTTGTAGAAGCAAGGAGATTGCTATGCTACTGCACAGTAGGGTGACTGTGAATAACAAAACTGTGCTTCACTTTTACAAAAGGATAGGAAAAATGGTTTTAGACTCTTCCCACATAAAAAGGTGGTTGACTTTTGAGGAAATAGGCATACATTTCCTAATTTTAGGATAATATATATTAGAGAGAGAGAAATATAAAATACTGTTACATTAATGTGCTTAATTTTATATTGTATAAATTAGCTAATGAATTTTAAAATGGAAGAAATTTGACTATCATCACAATGGGAAAAGTAATTATAAAAATCCAATTACTTAAATACGATAGCCAAAGCTGATTTCATGACAGCATGATTTCGTGAAAACATGTTACCTGTTTTGATTCTATAACATGTATCAAGGAGTTATACTTTAAGTAAATTGACATTTGGATATGTAATTATACCACAAAGGAAAATATATGCAGGTTAATTAATTTGTTACTAAACCATACTTTTATTTTCATAATTGCTTAAATTTCATAACATTTTAAATGAAAAGTACATGTGTGTATTTTACAATTGACTAATATAAAAGACGTCATAAAATAAAAATAATAATACAATATTTGATATGGTAATGACCTAAAATAATTTTCTGCTAAAATTATTTCTACATAGCATGATTTATGTAAGTCAGCTTTCTCCATAGAAACAGAAATACTAGAAGCACAGAGAGACATGCACTGTTTCCCCTCTGTATGTATGGGGGATTGGCTTCAGGATTCCCACCAGGCATGAAAATCTGCAGATGCTCAAGTTCTTATAGAAAATGGCATATTATTTCTACAGCTTCAGACTTTTCTTCTTGTGCACTATAAGTTACTTCTGGTTTACTTGTAATACTTAATATCATATAAATTGTATGAAAATAACTATTGTATTCTCTAGAGTGATGCAAAGAAAAGTAGAATATATGAGTATGTATATTTTCCAAATCAACATACTTCTTCACATATTTCTATTAGCTCTTGGTTGAATAAACAATGTGGAACCTGCCAATGTAGAAAGTAAACCATATATATATATATATATATATATATATATATATATATATATATATATATATATATATATATGCCTCTGTGTTGTGTATGTGTTCATGTATAAGTACATGTAGAGAGAGAAAATGATCTTTAAAGATTTAGAATTAGACAGTTCTAAATTCTTTGTATTAAGAGATTCTAGTCTTTGTAAGAATGAAGACAAATACTGTGTCTTGCAGTAGCATGATTTGTAGTTTAAGATTAATGTTTACTAAGACCTTATTTTCTTCCTTAATACACCATAATATTTATGTAAAATAGAATTCATCTTCAACAAAATGAAACCAGCATTTTATAAAAATTAAAAACAAAATAAAAATAAAACTCTAGCATCAGATAATATCCACAATTAAAGTTTTCAAACTATGAGGCAGTCCTGAGTAAACTAGCTGCAGTTAGCTAAAGGCTGAATACATTTAATAATTCTACATTCTACTATGTGCAGACAACACTCTCAGATGGACTCAGGCCTCTCACAGAGGTGAGAGAGCAAATAGTTGCTCTAAAGCAATACATTTTATGTGACTTCTTATACAACAATAATGACAAAACAGAAATTTCTTTTTTTTATCTGGAACATTTTATTTTTTATTTTTTAATTTTTTTATTAATTTATAAAAGTTTCCACTTCCGACCCTCCTCCCAATACCCTTCCACTCCCCACCCTTCCACTCCCCCCCCTCCCTCTCCTCCTCCCTCTCCAGCCCTAAGAGCAGTCAGAGTTTCCTGCCCTGTGGGAAGTTCAAGTTCCTCCCTCCCTCCCTCCCTCCAGGTCTAGGAAGGTGAGCATCCAAACAGACTAGGATTCCAAAAAGCCAGTACATGCACAGGGAACAAGTCCCAGTGCCATTATCAATGTCTTCTCAGACAGTCCGCATGCCAGCCACATTCAGAGAATCCGGTTTGATCACGTGCTCATTCAGTCCCAGTTCAGCTGGCCTTGGAGAACTCACATTAGATCAGTCCCCTTGTATCAATGGGTAAACACACTCCTCACGGTCCTGTCTTTCTTGTTCATGTTCTCCCTCCTTTTGCTCCTCATTTGAACCTTTGGGGCTCAGTTCAGTGCTCCAATGTGGGTCTCCATCCATCATCAGGTGAAGGTTCCCTTTGATCATGCCTTCCTTGCTCACGTTCTCCCTCCTTCTGCTTCTCATTTGGACCTAGGTAGATGAGTTCAGTGTTCCAATGTGGGTCTCTGTCTCTATCTCCATCCATCACCAGATGAAGGTTCTAAGGTGATATGCAAAATATTCATCAGTATGGTTATGGGCCAAGGCCAATTCAGGCACCCTCTCCTCTGCTGTTCAGGTAACAATCTGGGGGATCTCCCCTTGGACCTGGGAACCCCTCTAGAATCAAGTCTCTTATAAACCCTAAAATGGCTCCCTTAGTTGAGATATATACTTCTCTGCTCCCATATCCACCCTTCCTCCCTCCCTCCATCCCAATCTCCCAAGCTTTCCCCAATCCTCCCCTACTCCATTCCTCTAACCCTCTCCCCTTCCGTCCACCCCCCTACCCCCGTGCACCCAACGTTGCCTGGCACTCTTGTCTACTTCCAATATCCTGGAGGATAACTACATAATTTTCTTCAGATTCACCTTCTTATTTAGCTTCTCTAGGATCACGAATAATAGGCTCAAGGACCTTTAATTATGGCTAGAATCCACTTATGAGTGAGTACATACCATATTCCTCTTTTTGGGTCTGGGTTACCTCACTCAGTAAAGCGTTTTCTATTTCCATCCATTTGCATGCAAAATTCAAGATGTCATTGTTTTTAACCGCTGAGTAAAACTCTAATGTATATATGTTCCACACCTTCTTTAACCATTCTTCTATTGAGGGGCACCTAGGTTGTTTCCATGTTCTGGCTATTACAAATAAAGCAGCTATGAACATAGTTGAACAAATGTTTTGTAGTATGATAGGGCATCTCTTGGGTATATTTCCAAGAGTGGTATTGCTGGATCCTGGGATAGGTTAAACCCGAATTTCCTGAGAAAAGGCCACACTGATTTCCACACTGGCTGCACAAGTTTGCATTCCCACCAACAATGGATAAGTGTTCCCCTCACTCCACATCCTCTCCAACATAGGCTATCATTGGTGTTTTTGAGTTTAGCTCATCTGACCGGTGTAAAATGGTATCTCATAGTTGTTTTGATTTGCATTTCCCTGATCGCTAAGGAGGTTGAGCATGACCTTAAGTGTCTTTTGGCCATTCGAAGTTCTTCTGTTGAGAATTCTCTGTTCAGATCAGTACCCCATTTTTAACTGGGTTAATTAGAGTTTTACTGTCTAGTTTCTTGAGTTCTTTGTATATTTTGGAGATCAGACCTTTGTCTGATGAGGGTTTGGTGAAGATCTTTTCCCAGTCCGAAGGTAGCCTTTTTGTCTTACTGACAGTATCCTTTGCTTTACAGAAGCTTCTCAGTTTCAGGAGGTCCCATTTATTCATTGATTCTCTTATTGTCTGTGCTACTGGGGTTCTACCTAGGAAGTGGTCTCCTGTGCCTATGTCTTGTAGACTACTTCCCACTTTCTCTTCTATCAGGTTCAAAGTGGTCGGATTAATGTTGATGTCTTTAATCCATTTGGACTTGAGTTTTGTGCATGGTCATAAATATGGATCTACGTTCATTCTTCTACAGGTTGACATCCAGTTATGCCAGCACCATTTGTTAAAGATGCTTTCCTTCTTCCATTGTATACCTTTAGCTCCCTTGTCGAAAATCAAGTGTTCATAGGTTTGTGGTTTAATATCTGGGTCTTCTATTCGATTCCATAGGTCGACTTCTCTGTTCTTATGCCAGTACCAAGATGTTTTCAATACTGTAGCTCTGTAATAGAGTTTGAAGTCAGGGATGGTTATACCTCCAGAAGTTCCTTTATTGTATAAGATTGTTTTGGCTATCCTGGGTTTTTGTTTTGCCATATAAACTTGATTATTGTTCTCTCAAGGTCTGTGAAGAAGTTTGATGGGATTTTGATGGGGATTGCATTCTATCTATAGATTGTGTTTTGTAGAATTGCCATTTTAACTATGGTGATCCTCCCAATCCAAGAGCAGGGGAGATCTTTCCATTTTTTGGTATCCTCTTCAATTTTTTTCTTCAAAGACTTAAAGTTCTTGTTAAATAGGTCTTTCACTTCCTTGGTTAGAGTTATCCCCAGATATTTCATGCTATTTGGGGCTATCATGAAAGGTGAAGTTTCTCTGATTTCCCTCCCTGCTTATTTATCCTTTGTGTATAGGAGGGCAACTGTTTTTTTGGAAATTTCTTAAGTCATTCATGATGAATCATTTTAATTCGACGCTTACAAGAATGGCTATAATTGATACTATCGTAAGTGAAGAGCACATATAAAGGAAGAAGTAAGTGGTGGGCTACTCAGAAGCCCTAGGGTGATGAAACCAAATTAAATATTTCATAAATTCAGGATATATATATATATATATATATATATATATATATGGAAGAATTTATAAAATAGTCTAGTATTGTTTAAAAAAGATTTGGCTAATACTGTTGTAAGGCTAATGACTGTGAAATCTGCAGGGCTTTTGGAGGATTGAAAGTCAGGTCAGAATTAACTCTGTTGTTTAGAGGTACAATTTCTTCTTCTCTAGGAACTGATTCTTTTAAGTCCTTCAGTGGATTAGACTAGATTAGACCCAAACATATTACTGGGTTCATTTCTTTTAGCTAAACTCAGTTGGTTATAATTGTTAACCACATATATGAAATACATTTATGTTTATTAAATAATGGGACATAACAGCCTAACCAACTTGGTACAGGAAAATGTCTTAATTGTGTTTTGATCATCATCAAAGCCAATAGATGACATAATCAACCCGTAAGTAAGAAAGGCTTATATTGGACTCCAGTTTTAGAAATATCAACTCATTGCATTTAGTCCTTTTGCCTTTTAATCTGTGACAAAAAAGGCACAGTTTGGAAAGTAGCATATGGCAGAAGACACTATTAATTTCATCATATCCCAGAATAAGGGAATAAAAGAGAAGGATACAACATCCCCAAATCCAGTGGGGACACATGTCCATATAACAGAAGACCTCCAATGAGTTTCTACTTGCACAAGTTTTTACCACTTCCTAATAGCACCACATGCTGGAGATCAAGCGTTTAAGACACAAGCCTTTGGGGACACATAATGAAACCATAGGTCTAACCATCAGAGTAAATTTGTATGTAAAAATGAGAAAACATTTTCTTATACTCTCAGGGGGGGCCTTTTCAAGTGATCACCTATGACAAAAAGTTCAGTTATAATACACAATGACAAAATGTTTCAAAACCATGGGCAAAGACCAATGGTTTTACCAAAATATATCCACAGAATTATTTTTTAATGAATCATGAATCAAATTTATAATGTGTAACATAGGCAAAGAAGTAGAACTTTTATGGAAAATTGTGGAGCCTCTCAGAGTTACCCCTTTTCAGCATCTTTTCAATCTTGATGGCAACTATTGCCATGAACTCTAGAATACATTTTTTGAAATTTGTTTATGTGCTGTATCTATAAACTCATCTATAAAATACTTCCTAGGGCAATAAAATTAGAGAAACAAATGAAGTCTACCAACAACTGACCCTTAGCTGCGTTTCCTCAGAGACAATACAGAATGTGGTCTATAGTTTCTGGCATACAGAGTTAACCCTCAGTACTTAATAACTGATATTCTACAGAGCAATACATATAATTAATGTTTAATAATATAAATTTTATTTGAAAAGTCAGTATGTTGAGACAATTGGCAGGTACTGGCCTACAAGCCTAGTGACAAACTTAGTTTGATTCCTGGAACACATTTGCTGAAAGGAGGAAGTCCTGAAAGTTGTCCTCTGACCTTATTGTGTGTCAAAACCTTCCCTGGAGAAAAGTGCACACACATCTACTCACTGCAGATATGGAGCAAAGTACAGATACCAACAAAGTCCAGTTTGGTGAACCAATGTGTTTTGGGAAGTTTACTTACAGGAGAATGTCTTGGAGTTGCTACTGCTATGAAGAGACACTATGACCACAGCAACTCTTATAAATGCAAATATTTAATTGAGACAGTGGCTTACAGCTGCAGAGGTTTAGTCTATTCTCATCATGGCAGGAAGCATGGCAGGGTGAAGGCAGACATGATGCTAGAGAAAGAGTTGTGAGTTCCACATCTTGATCCATAGGCTGCAGAAGGAGACTATGTGCCACTAGGCAGAGTTGAGCTTCTGAGGCATCAAGGCCCACCCCCATTAACACATTTCTTTCAACAAAACCACACCTACTCCAACAAGACCAAACCTCCTAGTAATACCATTTCCTACTGGTCAAGTATTCAAACATATGAGTCTATGGGGGCCATCGCTATTCAAACCACCACAATGGGTGATGGGTCATTTACAGGAGCAGAAATGGCTCAAAGACACCTGTATCTCATCCCAGTATGGGTGACAGCTCACAAAACCACAGGATATACTTGATCTCATATAGGTGGGTGATGCATAGGTAGGAAGTAAGTTAAGATGTATGCTTGCGCCACATTGGATAAAGGTGGGAAGTAAAATAATCTTCTGGGTTTTTCCTTTATAAATTCCTAACTAATGAAATTTGGTGCCATCCTCTGGGAATCCCTGGTTTGGACCAAGCCAGTAGCCATGGTCCTGGCCAGTATTTAATAATGCTTACTACATATTTAGCTAAAAAAATCATGGTAGTGGTCTTACTCTTGTCTGGTGGAATTAACATTTTTTGGAGGTCCCCATCAGTCCACCCATCCATATTCTAAAGCCAGGACTGAAAGGCCCAGGACTTACTCTTGATCTCTGAACCTGAAAAGCCACCTCAGGAGATATGCACCTTAAGATGCTCCAAGGCTCTGAGGCAGGTTTTCCATTTTGCAAATTGTTAGAGTCAACAGCCATGCTGAAAAAAAAAATCACCAAGCGTCTATGAAAGACTATTCTGCTAAGACACAGTACTTTTCTGTGACTCCAGGTTGTATGGGGTTCATGATCTGGAATAAGCGTGGGGCTTGAAGAACTCAATGCTCTCTCATCCAGTGCAAAAACCATGACATTGTACTACCCACCTTGGTTCTCGGTATGGTTTTTTGTCTTGTTTGTTTTGTCTTTGTACCTCTTGTCTTTCATTTCGTTTTTACTATCTCCACCTCTTGTATTTTTTGTGTTCTGTGTTTATTGGTTTTCACTTTACTGTCTCTGCCATTGTCAGCCCCTGGCCACTGCTGATGCCCCATGCCATGACTGCTTGGATGGCTAGGGCTCAGAATTTCTTATCTCTGTGTTTTCTGGTTACTGTATTCAGTTTAGCAGGAATTCAAATATCTTTTTGGTGTGGATAATGTTAAAGTTTTTTGTGGTTTTTTTTTCTGTCCAGTTTATTGCAGAACTAGCTCTGGAGTTGGGTTATGGCTTTCTCTTCTCTAGATCTAAAAGTTCTCTCTGCCCTTTGTCAGGTGAGTTACCTGACTCTGTGACAGGAAAATAAGAACAAAGCAAATGAGCAAAAATTAGACTACTGGTTTAGTTACCCTGCCTAAAACTTTTGCTAAGATAAGACTTTTCTGTAACTCAAGTTTTGTAAGTATATTGAGCATGGTTAAAAAAATCTGTAAAATCAATAATGAAAATTAAATTAAAATTCAGAACATGGGAGTAATAGGTAAAAATCTATACATAGACAATCTTAACAGAACCATGTGCCATGGACGATGATTATAAGCAACATGTAGCTTGCCACTATCTTTGCTGATGAGCCCATAGGATGGAATTAAATACTTGACTGGCAGCAACTTTTATTTAAGGTTAAAAAGGGTAAGTGCCATGTGACTTCGCTACCATCTTGACTAAAGGTCATATATAAACCTACTAAAGGTCACATATAAACCTACTAAGGAGGCAGCAACTGGTCTCCAAGTTATTTTGGATGAGGATTGGTTTTAGTGTGATTATTCTTGTTCTGAAAACAAAGTCACAAAAACAAGTTTTCTGAAAGATAGGATTTCAAAGCAATCCTTGTTTAATAAATTCTTAAAGCTGTACCTGCACGTGTTTACATAGAAGAACATACTTCATGCTGGCAGCTAAACTCTGTAATGTAAGAATTACTTAGATGCTATTGATTCTAAAGGCGTGAAGGGGTCATGAGAAGCACTACGTGGCAGAGCTGGAGTTCCTAAAGAAAGCTCAGGTGAAGCTATTGGTAAAAATGCAGGCCAGTCACAATGGGAAACCCAAGCAGTTTTGAAGATGCTGGTGTCATGTTATGGTCACCAGGGATAAGAGCTACAATGAAATGGAGCTAGCTGGAGCCGAGAAGACATGCTGTGTTTGCTGCCATGGATGTATCTACGGAGGTGATCCAAGCCCCTTGGAGAAGCCCAGAATGAATCCCAGATACTAAACACTGAGTTCCTTGCACTGTTAGGAATTTTGTTTTGCCTTGTCCAGATTGTGGCTGTGCCCTGTTTCTTCTCTCTTGAAGTAAAAAGGGTTTAACTTAGTTTTTCATATTGTAGGAGCTGAGCTTTTCTTAAAAAAAGAAAATTTTGGTGTTTTTCAAAAAATTTAAATAAAAACACTTGATTTTTTTTAAAGAAGCAGTTTTTAAACTATTTAAATTTATAAAATGTTTTATAGTATGATGCCTTTATTTATGTGTAATATTTAAAAAATGAGGAAAAGCCTAAAGAGTTAGGGCCACCAAACTCCAAACACAAAAAGACTGGGATATTCCTATCTCATAATCCAGGAAGACAATGATGTAAGCAATCCGGCAAGGAGTCTATGAAATATCGCTCCTTACCAAATGTTTATTCATGCCAACAGGGACTGACTTAAGAATGTATGTCTACCCTCCTTGTCTTTATTAACTTTATTAAGTTTTAGCTATTTTGATAAACCAAGTCATACTATGCTATTTTGTAATGATGCACAATGAAAGAATTAGGAAAATAAAGTCAACAGTTGCCCTGTGGACTGTATTTATGGTTTAAAATTTTATTTTGATACTAAAATTGCTTCAATTCAAAAAAATGTTATTTCTTACAGCCAAACTTAGCAGGAATAAAATGCAAATCCTACTCTCATAAAAGCTAATAACTTACTGCAGAATATGACATTTAAAATATTTTGTGAAAAAAGATTCCTATGATAGCCACAAATGCCAGATCCTAGAAGCCATCCTAAAGTATCCAAAGAAGACACAAGGGGCTCAGACCTGGATAGTGATACCGTTAACCACTTGGAAAACTGCCCCATGCCTCTCCTGCTGCCAGGGCCCTACACAAACTGTATAAAATATTGGATAGACTGCCCTATTCTGCCTAAATCAAGACAGGCCAATTCTCCAAAGTTTCTTACCCACAGGAAAATTTCTTAGACCTTCTGGTTTTGGCAGTCAAAGGCCTATACTGTCCTGTATAGCAACTGAATAAATAATGCCATCTTATGTGACAGTCAAAGACTTAAAACCTCTGCCCTCCAACAGAGGCATCAAGACCAAGAGAGCCTACTAGGGCTAACATCCAGGTATCTGGAAAATCTATAATTTTAATTGATAAAGAGGCCATTTGCTTTATACTTCCTCCTGTTAATTTATCTTTCTCAGATACCTGATGGTACTGATGACTAAATGTAGCTTTGTCAGTTGGGCAGCAGAAGGTATCCAGTTCCTTTCCTAAGGCTACAGTTACCTTGTTAGTTCCCTTCATATGTAAAAATTGGTCTTGATTTTTCTAGAGCTATTAGGTCTCCTGGTGAGAAAGGTAAACAGGTGTGCCTGCTAACAGGCACTATATATATATATATATATATATATATATATATATATTACTATATATATGTGTGTGTGTATACACATATACATATGTGTGTATGTGTGTGTGTGTATAAGGGTAAACAGGTTTCAGGCATAACTTTTTATTATTGCTTTATTTAAAAGAACTTGTTTTATGACTGCTCTCAGTAATCATCCAATTGTTGACTAATGGTAAGTAATTAGATTTAAAAACAGTTTAAAATTTATGTAAATTGTAAAGATTTTAAAATGATTTAAGGTATATAAATGCAAGTTGTAAAATCTAATGATGTAAAAGCTTAAAGTCATGAATATGTGTTATAAAAGTATAAGAAAATGATCTAGATTGATAAATAGTTCAAACTTCTTCCCCCTGTATGCTATTATAAAGATTTCAAAAGTTCAGAATTTTAACATTGATCAATGAAGTTCTGATACTCAGATAAAACACTGACTACTATTATCAGTCACAAGCTCAAGATTTTAAATTTCATTTGATTGTCTTCTAAATATACATTTATAGATGCTTCTCACCACACTAAAAACATCTCTGTCCAATCTGTATATCCAGCCTTCTGGATAGAGGAAAGAGTTTTCCTGCTCTTTTTTTTATTATTTTAAACCATGCCTTTTGCTATGACTAGAAGATGTGAGTCTACTTCAGCTTTTTTACAGACACCTGTTAGGTGCTTTTGCTACAATGTGGATTTTAATATAGGTTACAAACAGTGGTAATTCTAATGTATCTAAAACTTTATATTAGACAAAAAATGGGGAACGGTGGTGATATTGTTTATGATCTAACAAAAAAGCTGGCCTGAAGAGTGGAAGGCTAGTCATACCCGTCAGCCATACAGGCCAGGCAGTAGTGGCAAACACCTTTAATCACAGTAGCCACACTAGTTAGCCATAGAGGCCAGGTAGTGGTATTGCACACCTTTAATCCCAGCACTAGAGAGAAATATGAACTGGTATGAGAGTGACTCTTCTTTCAGTCTGAAGATTTCATAGAAGAAACAGCTCTCTAGTGGTTGGCTGCTTTGCTTCTCTGATCTTTTAGCTTGTACCCCAATGTCTGTCTTTGGGCTTTTATTATTTGTGCTACAATGATCTTTTCTAAACATAAAAATTCCTGTAAGCCTCAGGGAGTCACAACTTGAATCCACCTGGCACAGGCAAATACACTCCAGATAAGTATTCCTGTCAAGTCAGTCAACAGCCTAAGTTTCCCTAGTTGCCTATTCCTGAGGGTAGGATCTCTCTCACTTTCCCCTGGTCTTTGGACTCCTCCCCTCCCCCAACTACCAGGACTATGGGCCTGGAAGTTTCATATGTAAAATTCCTTTTATTCTCTTAAACTTTAGCCTCTACCCTTAGTCTATGTCTGTCCACTTGGTGAACAGCTACCTCCGGGAATTAGTTGTGGACAACAATTTGCTCCAAAAAATGATCTACACTACACTATCCCGAGTCCTAAAAAATCAGAAAGCCCTAGACTTGCTGAAAGCTGATGTGAACCAGGCCAACCAATGTGATTGCTCCCTGTCTGTTCAGCTGAGCCAGCAAACCAGATTCTTCTGATGAATACCCCATTGCCTGATTCCCCTCAAGGCTTTTGACTAGCATTCTGGTGTTCCTAGACCCTTACAGTAATGTCCAAATTTCATCAGAAGTATTTACAGTAGAAGGTACATCACCCCTCATCCTCAACAAAAGGTTAGAATATTAGGTTCAAAAGAGAATCACTGGCAAAGGGAAAGAAATGGCTACCTATAGTGTTTATTGCATAACAGAAAATGTACCTGTTAAAACCAAATAAACCCAGATCTATCAAGAGGCAGATTCATTAGCTAAAACACTGATACAATAGGGCAGTTGATCTGCTCTATGCAGGACAAGGAGGATATTGTGTGTCTTTAAGAGAAAATTATTGTTTCTATGCAAACAACAGGAATCATTAATGTTAATTTAACTGTACTTCAGGGGACAAATAAACAAAACAAAATAAACACACAAAAAACTCGCAGAAAAAAGAACACTGGATGAAATAAATGGATAGTTCCATTCTCATTTTGGGGCTTCTTCTGGATAGTAACTCTAAAGTCAGTCACCAAAATGCCTTTGGCCATTAACTTTTTGCTTGTTACTATTGGCCCTTGCATGATTAATGGCTTAACTAGATATATAAATTATATAAATTCTTAACTGGGTGCCATTACCATGACAGTTATTAGATCCCAATATAAACAAGAACCTACCACGGAGTCAAGGATTTGACTCAGGTTACAGCTGAAGGGGGGATTATGATGACTTAACTTTATATATCAAGTTTACATTACTGTGCCTCCAACCTGTAAGCCCCATGTACAAAAAGACAGATAACTTCCTTGAATGCTGGGGGCTGTAGTTCATATAGATAACAAACCACATATTTTTGTTTCTGCAAATAAGCTTGGTTGCCACAACTACACAGTCTGTCTTCTTGATCACATGTAGACATGAGGTAGGTAGAGCAGATATATATATATATATATATATATATATATATATATATATATATATATATATCTGTATTAGATGCAGGTGGAAAATACATAGCCTTGTGGGTTTTGTCTGTATAAGATTCTGACTAATGTAATTAGGCACCATACTCCAGAAATCCCAGATATGAACTTAGCTAGTATTTAATAAAGCCTGTTTTCAAATTTGGCCCAAAAAATGTGCTAGTGGTCTTATTCTCACCTAGTGTGGTTAACAACTTTAATCTTTTTTAATTAATTAATGGATGGATGGATGGATTTTACATACCAATGACACTTCCCCCTCCCTCCTTCTTGCTGGGTCCTAATGGCTTCCTTGAGGAAGGAAGTGAGAAGGCAGAGTGTCGATAGCATAGACACTGGGAGTCAGGTAAAAGAAAATAGCAGACTTATTTGTTTATTCAGCAATGGGGAGAGACTTAATATAACATTCTTCTAGTGACAAGCTGTGTTGCGATCAGTTGACACTGTATGGCACCCCTCATTGATTGGGCATGATCAAGACCTCTGACAGTGCTTGTTGCTAGGCCTTCAGGCAGACTTCAGGTTGGCTCATTTCTTAGCCTTGTAGGTCTTATCTTCCTACACCACCTCTCCTTGCATTCCCTTCTCCCACCCTCTTTTACCCCCTATTCACTCCTCTTCTGTCTCCATTCAGAAATGGTAAGGCCTCCCATGGGAGTTCTCAAAGCATGCCATATCAAGTTGAGGCAGGACCAGCTCCTCCCCCTTGCATCAAAGCTGGGCATGGCATCCCACTATAGGAAATAGGTTCCAAAGAGCCAGCTAATACATCAAGGGCAAGTCCTTGTCCCACTGCTAGGGACCCAACAAAAGACTAACCTGAACAGTTGTCACCCAGTTGCAGAGTGCCTAGGTTGGTCCCATGCTGACTTCCTAGCTGTCAGTTCAGAGTCTGTCAGTTCCCACAAAGTCACATCAGCTGTCTCTGTGAGTTCCATCATGATTTTAACCCCCTTGCTCTTATAATCCCCGCTCCCTCTCTTTAACTGGACTCCCAATGTTTGGCCCAGTGCTACACTGTGAATATCTGTATCTGCTTCCATCAGTTACTGAATGAAGACTCTATGATGACAATTAGGGTAGTCACCTATCTGAATACAGGAGAAGGCTAGTTCAGGTACCCTCTCCACTATTGCTAGGAGTCTTACCTCAGGTCATCCTGTGGGTTCTTGGGAGTTTTTCTGGCCCTAGGTTTCTCCCTAACTTCATAATGATCCCATCTATCAAGATATCTCTTATTACTCTCCCCTTTCTCCCTCCCCCAAGTTGACCATCCTGATCCCTCATGTTCCCATCCCCCATCCACTCCCGTTTACTCACTGTGGGCCCCCAGCTTACCCAGGACATCTCAACCATTTCCTTTTCCCAGGGAGATCCATGTGTCCCTCTTAGGGTCCTCCTTATTACTTAGCTTCTCCGGGGCTAAGGAATGTAGCCTGGCTATCCTTTGATTTATATTTAATATACACACATGAGTAAGTACATACTGTGTTTGTCTTTCTGGGTCTACATTAATAAGAAACTTGAAAGTCCAGTTCCTAAGGATCCATTTCAGCATTCAAAAAAGACTCCACAATAAGCAAAAGGAACTAAAATCTGAGGGTCAAAAATCTACTCACAACACACTCTTTTTCTCCTTGTCTCTTTATTGTTATATATCTTGTTACAAATGTTCCCAGTTTATATACTCTTAACCAGCAATTTCTCAGCACTAGTGGGCTCCTCCAGGACTGGAATTCTTTAGTGTGATAAAAGATAGATAAAAATTTACACACACACACACACACACACACACAAATCTGGGGCTGTCAGCACAAAGGTGGGAATGGCTTAGTCAATGTCCCATGAACTCCTGAATGAAGAAAGTTATTTAAGAAAGGAATTACATCAGGGGATTCTAGAGGGGCACACTGGTGTGGTACACTACATTTTTAGCTGGTTAGGTAAAAAGCTAAAAAAGTTTCTTTTCAGAAAAGTTACTAATAAGGCCTTTTTACTCAGCATGCTGCTTTTCTTTCTCCCAGCATGCATAAAGAGTTATCAGGTAACCAGGCAACCTATGTAAACAAACAGGGGAAGCTATGGCCCTTGTTCTGATAGCAGATTCATTAAATATTGCTGCTTCTGTTGGCCTTTAGATCTGAAGTTTACACCTTTGCTCTGAGTGGCAGAAACAAAGAGGAGACACAGACCACTAAATTATCAGATCTGGGGTATGCTGCTTATCAGACTTTCTAATTGTAGGCATTGCCTGTTTGTGGCACCAGCAGGAAGGATGTATTTCTCTGGGCAAATGGTTATTTTTTCTGCTGTCCCTGAGAATGGAACACAGCGGTAAATTACCTGAACTAAAATCATCAGTAAATTGAGGTGAGGATGAGCATAAGGAATCTTGTAATGCAAGGTTACTTTGAAGTCCTTGGTTCCCTTATCTATAAGTGAGGCAAAACCAGGGTATGCTTATTTTTTCTATCTATCTGAGCAGCTATGAATCAATGGCTTTTGGACAAGTAGTAATTCTATGTCTTTGGATATCTAGGAATATCTTAAATGGAATACTTTTACCTGATCCAGAACACTGACCAAGTAAGTGCCTGTCAATAAAGATAGTTGCAGGAAGGCAGATCTCTGCACATACATAGGGAAGAAGAACAAAGGAATGGCATTGGGAAACTGTTTTCACACATAGCTAAGGGAATGCAATCAGTAATCCTCCAAAGCATAGAAAAGATAGTACTCAGTAAATGATCAAAGAGTTCTGAACTGAGTGAGTTAAAAAAAAGTCTACAGCAAAATCAGTCACTTTATTCACAAAGCAATAATGTCAAAATGCCCTGATTTTGGTTTAAAACTTTCACCAGAAGCCTCTGGCTCAGATGAATCACTTATAAAATGAGTGTGGTCTGTCTAATTATTGCAAGCCTCCTCAGTTTTTAGCACCAGGTTCCCTCACTCAATAATTTTTTCTAGTTCCATCCACTTATTTGCCTGCAAATTTCATGATATCATTTGTTTTTTCTGTTGAGAAATACTCCATTGTGTAGATGTACCACATTGTCTTTATTCATTCCTCATCTGAGGGGCATCTAGGTTGTTCTCAGGTACTGACTGTTACAAATAACGCTCCAGTGAACATAATTAGTAAGTGTTGTTGTCGTATCATTAAATGTCCTTTGGGTATGTGCCCAAGAGTGGTGTCACTGGGTCTTAAGGTAGATTGATTCCCAATTTTCTGAGAAACCACCATACTGATTTCCAAAATGGCTGTATAAGTTTGCACTCCCAGCAGCAGTGTAGAAGTGTGTGCCTTTTGTTCTGCATCCTCTTCAATAAGGCTGTCATTAGCATTTTTGATCTTAGCCATTCTGACAGATGTAAGACATTATCTCAGAGTTGTGTTGATTTGCATATCCCTTATAGCTAAGGATGTTGAACAATTCTTTAAGTGTATCTCGGTCAGTTGACATTCTTCTGTTGAGAATGCACTGTTTAGATCTGTACCCCACTTTTGATTATTTTGATGTCCAGTTTCTTGAGTTCTTTATATGTTTTAAATATCAGCCTTTTGATTAGTTTGTCAATAGTTTAAAAGAAGTTTAACACTATAGAACAAGCATGTGTTATAGATGATGTTTATCTGATATTGTCAGTTGTTATCTGTTAGTATTAATGCTAGATTACATTTTAGATGGGTCCACAATCAATGTTGACATATTTTTGTTCATATACTGCCTACTCTTAGTTCTTGACATATATAAAATTTAGACTTGTTCTAAGGTGTAAAACAAAGGCCTGGGATAAATCTGTTACTGGTATTGACTCTTCATTTTAGTTTTGCTTTCCATTTGATAGTTTCAAACCATTTCCTATCTTAAAAGCTGCTGCTTTCCACATAAAATTTTCCAATACACCTTTTTAAATAGGAAAAAAATGTACTTAGGTAACACTTAAGCTCCAAATTTCCCTGTGCTAAATAGCAACTTGAAAAAAACATTCTAAATTTTTTAGATAATGAAATATAGTATAATATTTCAAAAATTAATTAGTGGCAAGCATTTCCCTTTATTCCTCCTCTTTGCAAACAAAAACACATGTGCACAGTAACTCTGTTGAATAATTGGGGTTTTTCACAGTAATACAATTATCTTCACTTTCAGGAATATATACTTTCAAATCTAACTGGAGAATAAAATTATATTGTGTTAATTTATAGAGAACACAAAAACTTGCTTATTTATGGGAAAATATGAATAATTGTCATTGAACACTTACTGAAAAAAGATTCTTCACACTTCAACAGTTTTTTTCTAGAAGGGTGGCTGTTGTTAGTTTCCTTTCTTTATTTACTCTAACAAGGCAGATTCAATTTTCTCTCCCACTCAAAATAAAATCCACAGCATTGTGATTACTTGAAACATAATAGAGTAATTAGATAGAAAAGGTGCACAGAATTTTTATAGAGCTCGCACATGGTCATGTGAACATGTTCAAGGTTGCTTTGCATTGGCCAAATTCCAATCACTGCAGCAGCATCTGTTACTAAACAGGTTTATCTATTCCTTGAATTCCAATTACACAACAGAACACAATTATGTGGTACTTGGGGAAAATATTTTATATTTTTCTATTGGACAGAAAATAGTACTAAATATGTCAAAATAACAATTTGTGAAAGAAAGATACCATTTGAAACAGAATGAAAAGTGTTTGATCTATATTCTTTGCATGCTTGTACTAAGTTAAAAGGATAGAAATGATGAAAATGTACATAGCTCTCAGCATGTCACAGTCAGCACTGCATGCTTGAAATGTGATCTTTGTTTCAGCTTGGCCACCCAGAGAAGTAGACATGAATAAGAGATGTCTTTATACAGTGTGTACTACTTAACAGGTACACCTATAGACAAAGACTTTGTAAACAAAATCATGAAAGGCTTTATACTCCAAAGGTTTTTGCTTTGTGTTTCTGTTCTGGGGTAAGAAACTAGGGTACATAGGTCCTGTCAGAGGCTTGAGGGAATTGAAGAAATTGGTTTGCTAAGACATATACTTTGTTATTTCCCAAACAAAAGTATAACTTGTAAAATTATTTTTAAACAGGAAGTAATATTTTGATCTGCAGTTGTCTGCCTTCATTTATTTCTCCCCTCTTTTCTACAAACATTGTGTATAAATCTCATCAACATTCTGAGAGGCTGGTTTAACATACCTCAGAAAATGCAGCATAGGTGTTTGTAGAAAAAGAAGAAATACTCTAGATATTTGTACTGTTCTTAGAATTCACTGTGTTATCTTCACTAATGTAATGGAACACTCTCAGATATGAACACATTTAATTTTATGAGAACCATCCCCAAACAAAATTATTAATAAGATAAAAATGAGAATTTATCAGAATGACTTAGGATTTCTGATGGACTACAATAAGAAGCTTTCAGTGACCACAGCCAATCTTAATCCAAATA